>NC_052122.1:848999-853668 GCF_012273895.1 Zerene cesonia | reverse complement strand
TATATATACCAATATATATATTACATATTATATATATATTTATTAGACATATTATCATGAAGGTATTTTAAAAGGCAGCCATATCTGGATGGATCATGTCCATGTGCATGTTTTAATCGAACTTACAACTGTTTTGTATTTTGTTGTATTGGAATATATATTGTGATTGTAATATTCTGTAAAACATGTTTTAGTTAATTTTCTGTTAAAATTTAGCCAAGCGAGAGTGGTTCCCTAGAAATTTATTTGCAGTAAAAAAGTGTCTTGCACAAGGCGATTTGCAAATCTTTGAGTGTTGATACATTGTGTGTTGTTGGTAATTGCCCAACTTGAGAAGGCGAGCAAGCAACATGTAATCTGCTTAATGTGTCATTGTGAAAATCTTGATTAGGTGTAAAATACAATATTATTAGTGTATAGCTGTCTACCCTATAGATAATTGTTATATTTGCTATGTTTACAGCATTTTCATGTGTTTTCAAAAAACTTAATATATAATAATATTGCAGTTAGAAAATGGATACACTTTTCACGACTACAATATTAAGCTTAATGATGTGGTACAACTCATGGTCACACAGACAACTGATAAGTCAGAAAAGAAAGCAGACACAGAGGAAAAAAGTGAGAATGAAAGTAAGAAGTCTGATGACCAGGGAATCATTTATAAAGGTAAGGGAAAGCTATTCTGTATATAATTCAGAACTTATTTAATGTAATTCATTATATTGTTACACATTTCTTTCTTTTGAATTGGACAAATAAATTACTTATTAGGAGTGATGATTGCCGCACAATATTCCTTATGATTTGTATCAAATCACATACACATATAGCAGGTTGGTCATGTTGCTTTTTTTGATATATACATTTCATACTACTCTCTTCCTTGTAGATGCTAAAAGCACCTTATATGCCGTCGGTGACCTGATAGACATGAGGGATCGTGAAGAAGGTGCATGGTTTGAAGGCAAAATCGTAAGAATCGTCTTTGAGCCAAATGCTCCTGATAGTGTTATAAATTCAGATAGCTTATCTGAAGATGATTTAATAAAGGATGACAAGAGTAATCTAGAGAATCAGCCCCCAGATGGTGAAAAAAGTAGCCCCAGAGCAAAGGGAATAGAAAAGTATTTTGTTAAGCATGCAAAAGGAAAGAAAGTTAACAAGGAGAAAGATTTGAAAAATAGAGAAGAATATTTGTTGTTCAAAGTGCAATTGGAGGATGAGTATGTTCAAATTTATATTCTTCTATAGTCCAAAGTGTAATAAAAATATATAAGTTATGAATTATTGTAGTTTTAGACAATGCAAGAGAATAAAATTTTGTAACTGAATATATATAATGTTGATATAAGCCCTGGCATCGCCCATGCTGCGCATAACGCATATTCCGATCCGTGAAGATGCTGTTTTCCAATGGTGAAAGAATTTTTGGAAAAGGTCCAGTAGTTTTTGTGTGTAACATTACAAACATATATACGAAAAACACAAATGTTTCCTCCTTATAATATTAGATAGATAGATTAGATTCGATAAGCTAGTATGTATATGTTGTTTACACCATTTTTGTTTATAGTGAGGAGGATTCAGATTTATATTGCAAATTAAAAGAAATTAGGCCAAGGGCTAGGACAGTAATTGATATAAAGGATTTGAAGCCTGGACGAAAAGTGATGATCAACCACAATACAAATAAACCTTTAGAGAAGGGAGATTGGTAAGTTTTCATTATAAATGTACAAAAAATACAAAATATTGTGAAAGAAAAAAAATTTCTGAGGAAAGATATTCAATTAAGGAATTTTTAATAATGTTCAATTAGATGTTTGCATCTTTCTTTATTCAAACCATCAAGTTGTATTTAATTTGGTTTAATTGCATTAATAATATTTATTGTTTTTTCTTGTCTCATACAATTTTCATTATTGCAGTGCTTAACACACGTTGTTAGGGGCAATAACCACATTCTTTAATTTTTCAATCCCCAACAATAGTTCCAAGCATCTTTATATTGTTTTATAATATTTGCTCTAATTTATTTAGGTTTGATTTTAAAGTGGACGAAGTAAGGAAACTACGGAAGAACTATGAGCTCATTGGTACATTGTATTTAGGGCAAGAGGCAATACCACAAAATGATACCAAAGCATGTGTTCATGATAAAATATTTGCTATTGAGGAAGTTGTACCACTTGCAGATAGAACTGAAGACTACAAGAAAATGATTGCTGATCCTCCGGAAAAGAGTAAGGTTTACTATTTTAAAGCTTTGTACATTGCTTTTTATAATTCATTATTATTAAATTACTTGCTTTTCGTTTGTTGTTTTTAACTGCTATGCTTTCACTTTGTTATATCCTGCAGGGAAATGTCAACATTTAGATATCCTTTTCTTTTTCTCCTATTTCATACATACAGCTCTTATTCACTTTATATATAAAGTTTTTAAACAAACCATGTTTAGAATAATAAACAATTGCCCGAAGGCCCGTTTCCTTTTCCTCACGTCCCGGTCCATTCCTTCTTTCCAGTCATTAATCCATTCCTTTTCCCTTACCCCATAAAAGCGGGCAGCGGATTCGCAGAGGCCCTACCTTTGCGAATGTTCATGGGCGGTGGTGATCGCTTACCATCAGGCGAACCACCAGCTCAGTTGCCCGATTATGACATAAAAAAAAAAAAAAAAAAAATGTTTTTCACGCTGTACAAAAAAATGAAATTGGGATAGGATAGAATATTATCATAATTTTACTTAAATTCAATTAAATACTCAGGATCGAAGCCACTCAATTGCTTGGAGTGCCGTGACGACGAAGACGCGACCTGCAAGCAGTGTGGTTGTTACATATGTGCTGGAAAAGAATCTCCAGAGGAGGTAATTGTTGCTTTTACTATGAAGAATAGTGACAATATTTATTTTTACATTAAAATCGCATCATATTTGATTGCGAAAGTAAATTATTGGGTTTCCAAAAATCCAACTCATTGTTTAGTTACATACATTACATATTTACTGTTATAAATCAGGAATTATTAAAAAAGTACCTTGACTCATCACTTGTGTTGTGTATAAAGTAAAAATATATGCCAAATAACATACAGATCAGATGTTTTTTCTTCAGTCCTTATAAATTTTTTGTCTATAATATTACTAGAATACAATGCCCAAATAAATTTTACAGATAATCCTCTGTGATGAGTGCAATTACGGTTTTCATATGAAGTGCCTTGACCCTCCTCTGACAAAGCTGCCGGAAGAGGACTGGTACTGTCCCTCCTGTAAGAGGGATACCAATGAAGTTATAGCTCCGGGAGCGGCCAAACAGACAAAGAAAACAAATACTTCGAAGACTAATAGGGACTGGGGTAGAGGGATGGCTTGCGTTGGTATGTAAATTTGGTTATATGTATAGTTTTAGTGCTGTATACTTTTAATGTCCTAATGAAAGTATTACTTTGATTAGTTACTGATCATTATTTTGCGAGAATTCAGTGACAAAGTAATTATATCCTTATTTGTTAGTGTCAATATATTAAAATGTATTGTAAAACTTGATGTGAATTTAAATTTTTTTACTATTTATAAAAAAAGTATCACCTAGGAAAAAAAATACTTTTATCCATATTCAAATAAATTTTTACTTATAGTGCATAGTTATGGTAATTTGTTGTAAAATCACAGGTAAAACAAAAACGTGTGCCATGCCACCAAACCATTTTGGGCCCATTCCTGGGATTGAGGTTGGGATGTGTTGGAGATTTAGGATTCAGGTAAGTTATAATACTAGCGGTTTGCCTGGTTTTGCGCCGGTTTTAGCCTAGGCATATGTAGCTTATAACCTTCAGGAATCACATTCATATACAATGACGAAAGAATTTTTGAAATCTATTCAGTAGTTGTAGTATTAGCGTGATCAAACAAAGAAACTCTTCAGCTTGATGTTAAGCATATGCATATGTTAAGTATATGCACCTATTCACTGTATAGTCCATATATAAGCAGATGCGTTTTTGAAAACTGTTGAAATTGTAAATCTTTTTGAATATAAATCTCATTTGTGGAACAACTGTTTTTAAAACTGTTTAGAATGAATAAAGAACATACAAATTTTTCATCATTTTGTTTTGCATCTTAGCTGTCAGAATCAGGAGTGCACCGGCCTCCAGTGTCAGGAATACATGGACGCGATGTGGAGGGCGCTTATAGTATAGTATTATCAGGTAATTTCTATTCAAAACAAATTCAAAATTATTCTATATCTAGCTGGATCTATATTATATTAAATTATATTATATTATATTATATTATATTATATTATATTATATTATATTATATTATATTATATTATATTATATTATATTATATTATATTATATTATATTATATTATATTATATCTTAATATATAAAATTCTCGTGTCACAGTTTTCGTTGCTATACTCCTCCGAAACGGCTCGACCGATTTTGATGAAATTTTTTGTGCTCATCCGGTATCTATGAGAATCGGCCAACATCAATTTTTCATACCCCTAAATGTAAGAGTAAGGCAGAACAGCGTTTGCCGGGTGCAGCTAGTTATATTATATTATATCATATTATACCTAGTCTTGCCATAAATATTGTAATAAAGAAAAAAGAAAATTGTTAACTGCAAATAACATTTATTA
>NC_052122.1:811994-847999 GCF_012273895.1 Zerene cesonia | reverse complement strand
ATGACAGATTCGAAATTCAAATGTAATATTTTTTTATAATTAAGTGTAACAGTATTTATGGCCAGACTAAGTACTATATTATATTACATTATATCATATTATACTATATTATATTACATTATACAGCTAGATTCAATTAAAGACGATTGAACGATATCGAATCGACAAAATACATCACAATACTAGTGCCTATAGCTTTCCGGTAGTGGCTTTGCCCGCAAAGTCAAAGCAAAATCTCATAGGAATGAGATGTTTCATAGCGCTAAAAAGTAGCCTATGTCACTCTCTAGTCTCTTAACAAGCTTAAGACAAAACTCATATCATAATATCACTTCGTTGCGACGTGAAAGAAAGATAAAAAAAGAAATAATCACACTTTCGTATTATACATACAGGTGGTTATGAAGACGACTACGATAACGGTTACGAGTTCACGTACACGGGCAGTGGCGGCAGAGATTTGTCGGGGAACAAACGGACAGCGGAGCAATCCTGCGACCAGACGCTTACTAGAGAGAATAAGTAAGTGTATTTATATAGACTTTTTTTTTATTTCATAGCTGTCTTCTAAGCTGGTGGTTTGCTTGATGGTAAGCGATCACCACTGCCCATGAACATTTGCAACGGTGCCTCTGTAAACGCTGTAGCCGCTTTTAATGGCAAAGGGATGAGGTAAGGATTGACAAGTGGAAAGAAGGAATAGAAGGAAGAGTTGCGAAAAGAAAACGGGCTTTCATTTAAAAAATACTGTTATAATAATATTGAATTCCTTTCCTTAAGCCGATTTTTTCGTAACGAAAACTGTGTGAAATGTGTACTACATTTCTTTAAAATTAGTTCTGTAGTTTGGCATGGAAACGTAACAAGCCAAGAGATACTTAAATATACATACAGGCAGAGATGATTAGAATTATCCTAATCAATTCATCAATTCAGTAAATGTAATCCTTTATATTCTAGAGCATTAGCACGGAATTGCTTCGTCAAAGATATAAGCGAGAAAGGCGGAGACGCGGGCGAAGCGTGGCGTCAAGGCAAGCCGGTACGCGTTGTGCGTTCCTACAAAATGATCAAGCACTTCCCCAAGTATGCGCCCAAGGAAGGGATACGGTGAGATTATTTATCATATTGTGTAATGGATAAAGGAGGTATGAAGATTGGTTTTAATTATGCGTTTTTTTTAGAAGTTCTAGTGTAATGCACATTTGTGTAGTGAAAATTACATAAATGAAAACATTGTTATATAAATTCCTTTCCAGATTGGTAATAAATAACAGTATAAAATCAATTTTATAGAGCTTTTCATGTTAAAAATATGCAATATCTTCTATTATCAATGTTTATTCTGGTTGTGATAGTAAGCTTACATATTTAGCTGCAGAACAAAACTTTTCCAAATATTATGTAAACTATGTGAAAAGATTTGTTTGTATCTTACAAATGACTAATGTTTGCATTAAACCAAAACACTACAAAGGTCATTACATTTATTTTAGCTACGACGGTATCTATAAAGTGGTGAAGTACTATCCAGAGAAAGGACTCTCTGGTTACCGAGTGTGGAAGTATCTGTTGAGACGAGATGATCCCAGCCCTGCACCGTGGGAGGCTGATGCTAAACAGTATCCCATTATTGTGAGTATATATAATAGGGTGCTTATAGAGATATGGTCAGATCACAAGTACTAGATAATATGTTCTGTTTGCCTGTAAGTTAACAGGCTTTGTATGCAAATTTATGTCAAAAAGTTTTCATAAGTCGAAATTTTGCCAGCATTGTAAGCAGTTAATGAAATTATATAAATTATATAAGCAATAAAATATAATAATAAATTGTGTAAAATACAAGTAAACAAATGTTTAATTTTTCCTGTGTTGATTATTTAAACCAAAAAAAAACTTACAAATTACTATTAATGGAATTACAAAGGAAATACAAAATTTGATTTTCTATTTATTATTATTATTATGTTTCTCATCTCCATAATACTCGGGTACCCCCAGAAGGAAGGCACCCGGTCTTTTGGAAGGCTTACGTGGGGACACAGATCCAACACGCAGAGGCCCTTTTGAGATTTTTAATGTGTTGTTATTATTATTTGTTCCATAATAGTATCCAGATGGGTATCTAGAAGCGGAGGCAGAGAAAAAAGCCCTGAAAGAGAAGGCAGGCAAAGGGAAGAATAAAAATAAAAAGAGAGCCTTAAAGGAAAAGAACGAATCGTCTACAGATTCTGAACGCTCACCGCCCGTGAAGAAACGCAAGACCAAGGGAGCTAATGAACGTAAGATTAAAATATTATCCACTAACGTGAAAGTCTAAGTCAATTTTAAAACCATATTTAAAAAATCCAGATTACATTCAATCATCATGTTAACAAAACGTTAATATTGTCTGGGAAATGTATATAAGAAACATTTGCCAAACTATATTAACCTAATACCTTTCAGTTCAGAAAAACAAATCGTATGTTTGGTGGAAATTATCAATTAATAGTAAAATAAATACTTCTATTTGTTTCCATGAATATACAAAACTATAATTTCAATGAAATACACAGCAACAGCATTTTAATGACCTATAAAAATATGTACTTAAAAACTATCAAAAAAAATCTTTATAATGTTAGTTAATAAAAATATTATACTCCTTTAGTCACTTTCTTTTAATCAGATTATATATGTGTTATTTGATGTTTTCAGTCACCAAAACTGAAAGTCCAAAAGTGCTCAAATCTGGTGAACTGAGCAGTGAAGAGAAACAAGCAATAAACGCTGACACAATGAATGCTAAGTTGTGGGCTGAATGTGTTGATGTGTGCGAGAAACAGGGCAAAAAGGTAGTTTATTTCTTATATTTTTAATTTTCAGGGTTTCTAACCCGAAGGAGAGCCTATTAGTAAGCCTTTGCTGTCTTAAACATTTTTATGTGGAAGATATTCGAATTCATAAATTGGATGGGTGACCAATTTTTTTTTTTTTATATATTTTATTATATTCATTTTAGAACATTTTGAAATCGAGGTTATCGAAATTATATGTATAGTTTTGGACAATAAAATCTATTGTTTTGGAAAACCTTGCTGAAATCAATATGGTCATTTTGTTAAATACAAAGCAATAAATGCATACATACTAATTTTCAGGAATTTATCGAGCATGTAACTCAAGTATTCCTATGCATCATTTGCCAAGAGGTAGCCGTTACGCCGGTCACCACGCCATGCTTGCATAACTTTTGTATGGTAAGGATTTTAAAATTTAATATTTATTTCTATATAATATCTTTATCTCTTAAGTTGTTTCAGCAGAGTGTAGAGTTAAAGTTGATTGCATGTTCATGAAAAACAAAGCTACTGTTTTTTTTAAATTGACATTTGTTTGTGACTGATATTCAAAAATAAGGTTTATTAAGATTTGTAGCTTGATGTCAACCAATTGTTGAAGAAACATACGACGTTTTTCAGGGCTGTTTAAAACTGGCGTTCAAGTCTACAGAATCACAAGTGTGTCCGTGTTGTAGACAAAACCTGTCTAAAATGGAATTGACTCCAAACGACAACCTCAAAACTGCGCTCAGGTCGATCTTATCTGGTTACGACGCTGGGAAGAAATAATAAAACAACTTCAAAATCATGGATTAACTGAAGAAAATTACTTTTTTATTACCGAGAAATAACACTAAATATTATTAAAAATAGTGGCAGAAGTGAAGGGTACTCTGTTGTGTATTTTTTAAGAAATTTGTCATTTAGTGACTACTTGTTTATAAGTTGTAATAGTTATATTGTTCATTGGTGTTTATTGAACCTTAACTTAACTAGCCTTTTATGGAACTTTTCAATTAACAGATTGTATAACAATAAATTAAATTTAGAAAAACAGTGTCATATATCACATTTATACCATTTACTTATGTTAAGATAAAGTTACCTAAGCAGTAAATTTGAGTTCGGCCATATTGAAGGACATAGTAAATTAAATAAATGCATAGTTTGATATATCTCGTGGGAGGTTTCGCATGATATTTGCAAGTCAAGCCAAATGTCACTACATCCCACAGAGAGGATAGGAAAATCTTCTCGAAGTCTCACGTAATTAATAGAAGAACTCACTAATACCTACACATAATTAAAAAAAAAACTCGTTTCTTTAATTAGTTACTGCTCACTGCTAAACTGGAAGTATAAAAGTACTAAATAACAATAAAATTTAGTGACAATATGCCGTTTTACAACTAATCAAGATAGGTCCGAAAGTCAACTTCAAATGAAATTAAAAATGGAGTTAATGTCTAATTTCTATTATTATTTAGCCACATTTGTATTAATTTATTACTCTGATTATGTTACCTCATTGTTATGATGTTATAATTATTATGAAATTTGTTATAACTTGCTAAATCTTGTTAAAAGGCTATAGAAGGGATGGAAAGGAATCCCGAATTTCCTCTATAAATATTATGTACCGATAGCATTTAGTAATTTTATAAGATAACATGTCTTAGTTGACACTTTGTTTGTAGTACAAATTACGATAATTATAATTTTAGTTTTAAGTGATTAATAAAAAACAGTGAAAATATTGTGTTTTTTACTTATATCTTGAACATTGGACTCAAAAAGATGCGCGGCCTGCCTATTGTTTGTGAGTGTTTGTATGTGTCATCGTAATTTCTGAACGAATTAACCGAATACGTGTAAAATGAACTTGAAGTATATTGCACTTAAACTATTCGTTAAACGTAACGTAATAAGTACAATTGTTTTGGGAAATTCAGGTACAAGGAAGGTACGTTTTTAAATAAAAGATGATGGTAATTAAATCAACTTTATTCGGGATTAGACCCCATTACATAGATATGAGCACATTATCACCGACGTGTAAAACACATCATACAAAACAACGTAAATAAACCTTAAATATATTAACTATCAACATCACAGATTATATATGACCGGATATGGAAATACATATTGGTAAAGCCGAACTGGTATTCTATTAGAGCTATTTCATTAGAATTATTTAAATCTAAATAGTAGTTGGAATAAATAATAATAGTTTGATATATATTGCGGATATTTCAAAAGTTATACTAATACCGTAGATAACGGAAGAATAAAAGAATGGCAATGCAGTAAATAGCCTTGGATAGTCTGTTATGCTACCAACTCGAAAATTAATATAATCGTGTTATATATAAAAAATCAATTGAAATAAAAAGTTAAACTACTATCTAACCCCATTACCAATTTCTTTTATTCTAGGTATCGCAACGATTTTTTGTAGTTGCTCCTGATATTTTTGTACGGAATCTTAGTGTCGCGAGTCCGACACGCACTTGACTTCGATTTTATTAAAATAGGTGCGACTAAAGATGATGATAATATAGTGTGACTACGGCAAGTCAAAGAAATAGTATAAAAAAATCTAAAGAAATATTGGTAAATAACGAATTATTATAAACACATTTTTACTATTTCTATGTAATATTATCTTTTAAATTAGCCTCTCAACAGACACATGATATTAAAAAAATATTTGATTAATATACAATGTGCCTTCGAAAGGTGAAAATACATAAAACACAATCATTTGAATAAAATATAGATAATCATAAACTATATTAAAACTTAACATAACGTGCATTATCCGGTCATATCGACTGACGGTAACAATTTTGGCGAGGTCAAACAAATGTTAAAACCGAACTTGTAAATAATAAGACATTGATTTTTTTAGTAGCACGCATAATTGTACTGAACTTACTATAACTTACTCTAAATAAAATGCCATACTTCACTTGACATTATTCTATAGAATCTCACTGATATAGGATCTCGATAAAATACATCACTTAGGACTAAATTAAACAACCATAGTTCATCTAAAAATACTTATCCTTCGTTATTATAGGTTGCCAGGTAAAGCACTATAAGTCACGTTGTATAATTTTTAAAGATAATACTGTTATTACAAATTGTAATTTGGTGAATGAATTTAGCTAGTAACTTACATACATTTACCTTACAACTGTGCGTTTAGCGACTTTTCGTCGAATATAGCTGTCCTAGTCGTGTAAAGTCGACGATTAGTTTATATAAATATTTAATTTGTTTATAAATTGATATAAATACGCTTTAAACAAAGGAGCACCAGGGAACATTTGATTGTTACATATTTGAAAAGGATACACTGAAACTCCTCTATGTTCCGCGATAAGATTAATATAATAATATTATTTGTTAGTCCCTGATTACCTAGAGTCTAGTCTAGACACTATAGCTACGTTGCTTAATCGACGCGTCATCACATTACTGCTATACAGATATTCAAAATTTCACTTAGAAGCTGATTTTCAGTCTCACTGAATGTTTATTTAAACGAGGTACCAATGTAAAATAAATGAAAAAATATATTGCTCTAGGATAACTATATTATATTATGAATAAAAGAATAATCTTAAAGCGCGGTTCTAGAAAATCAGCTTTTACGCGTTAACTGAATATATGTTAGTAGGTAATAATAGCCTTAAATTATGTTTAAAGTTTAAACATACATACATAACTTTAAAGTAGGTACGGAACGTCGTAGCATGTAAACAATAAAACAACTACTTTCTTGTCTGTTTACGTTTCTCTAGGATCGGTAAAGTGTACTTTTGTTTTTACTTTATTTCTGGACTAAATAATCGAAGCATTCTTGCATGTATTTTGCTAGATGAGTTTTATATTGGGTCTAATTATTTGACTGACACAAATCAGTTGGTTCAATACTGATACTGTTAATTATAAAAAGTAAGTACGAACGAATAAATAAATATACAATAAACGCCGACAATGTCTCGTTGAACAACCAATTAAATTAATTAACATATTTTAACTACACTTATATTTTCAGGAAATGGCCCTATGCTCCATACCTTAAACAAAACGAGAATTTAATTATCATGTAGCAAACTTATTTTGTCACAAGATTTTCTAATCACTACGGTATTATAATAATCATTAAATTTAATGTATTGTACTGATATTATATGCCACGGACGGTTCATTTAATGGCACAAATTCATTACAAAGAATATTTTTCAAGGCGAGATTAACGTATCATTGAGAAGCGTGGCTTCTGTGGTGAAAATCATTGTGGCGTTCAGGTCATGGTGCGCTGAGAATTTCCTGATAATCCCATCGAGGGACGTCCATGTGCCCACAACGAGGCCCAAAGCACCGAATAGTACGACGATGACGTTCTTGATTATCATACGGATCCTCTCAGAGTCCGACACGTAGTACCAATATGTGCAGCTTTGGATGAAGGCGGGGAAGGCCAGGCCGAGCGCGGAGAGGCACAGGGCGCCGAACAGCGATATGAAGAGGTCTAGTTCCGGCACAGCAGCGGCGATACCGACTGCAATGGAATTATGTCTTATTTAAAGGCATCGAACAATAAGCAGAGGTCCAATTTGGTTCATACAAAACAATTCTAGAGGCTTTTCTTTTCGCGAAGGACGAATAATAATGAGCATCAAATCAATCCACTGAAAACTGAGTTCCATTCACTAAATAGGAAATATATGTTTATATAAGCTAAATCATACGTACTATTATTATAAAAATTTAAGTTTGTTTTTCTGGGTTTTCTTCTTTTAACAGCTATTGGAGATCCGTTATATCTATTGGTTGTATTGTTAAATGATAAACAATAATACATTTACAAGGGGTTATCTGTTGAATATTAAGGACTCACAAGTGACGAGAACTATGCAGGTCCTCAGTAAGTACTCCCAAATGACTCTGTGTGAGCTGTTGAGCAAACGTACACCAATGTACTCGTTCCACAAGATGTCGATGGCGACGTAGCAGGCGAGGCCGTGCGTTATGAATATCGCAAATGCCAGGAGACACTGCACCACACTTGCCAATCTGCAATAAAAACTTTTGTCAGCAAATTCATCATTTACGATTTTTCTACTCTACATATATCATTTTCAGACCCATAAAACAACGAAAGAACATTTATGTTGGTACAGCCGTTTCAAACAAGAAAACAGATAAGAATTTACTTTTAATTTTAAAAAATAATTATAATTTAATATTTGCATACCGCAATATCCAGAATGTGATTCAGTCATTACACATATCACAAAAATACATATAAATACTAATGAATCGTGTTCTAACATTTATTGATATAGTGTAAATTCGATTTATCATGAAGATAGAAATAAGGTGTGAATTAGGTGCCTACAGTTTTCTGTGTACACATTCCATATGGGCCTATCCAAAAATATCTCAAGGTTAGTACTATGTTCCTCATCTCCGATATTCGGCGGTGCGAACTTCGTGCCTAAAAGATCTTGTGATCCAGTGTGGACTTACATCTCCGTTTTGGACGGTAAGTTGAGGGTGATGCTGCCAGCAGCTTCGTTACCATACTGCAGGTAACCGAACAAGCCCATACCGACGTAGAGAATGATGATGCTGATCATCGCCCGGTTTAGCACGCCAAATTTGCCCACGAAGTCCTTTGGAGTTTTCATTTCATTCTCCAACGGCAGGATCTGAAGAATCAAAAGAAAGGTCAATATTTTATAAAACAGTTTTTATTTTATAGATAACAGTTCATTTCCAAATTGTTTTTTAAATCTTTTAGGAATCTTTTTAATGGGCACCTTTATTAACTTATGGGGGTTTATTTCAAGAAGAAAACTTGGTAGTTTTATATAAACTCACCACACCAATAGCTTCTAAAGCGAAGAGTACAGTTCCGAAGAAAAGCGGGAAGTCGACAATCTTTCCAGCTGGCGCTTTCCCCTCTAACGTAGGAGGGTCCCTGAAGATGTAGTAGCATATAATCCCAAAGCTAACGATTGTCACTGCGTTGGCCACTGCGGAGAAGGGCGCCAGGTACTTGAGATCTCGTACCCAGTTAATAAGAACCAGTGGCAAGAGAACCCAGAGCATCACTTCGGTTACAGTAACTTGGAGTTCGAAGTGCTTCGTCAGCACGAACTGTATGTTCTCCGATACGAATACCACGTACACACAGCAGGTGCCGATCTGGTAGATGAGCAGGAACACATTGACAACGTGGCTGAAACAGAAATTGCCTATTACTTGGATTGTCCTACGACTTTGATATAAAACGTTTGGCCTTTTTTTAAAGATTTAGTAGAGAGTACCTATCGGTATCAATCAATCTATTTAGAGTGTATTTCAACAATTGCGCGTACGTTTATATCATTCGAGGATAACAAATGCCACTTTTTGCTACATTTGCTGAATGTTTTTTTGCATTCAAATTGATTAGACATATCACTTTTAGCATTACATAATGTATAATCTTATAAAAGTAAAGGAATGTCAGCCTAGTATTCGAGTGCGTTTAGAATACATACAGTGCTAGGTTCTATGCCTGAACCGGTTAGGTTAGGCAGGCAGTAGGTTGAGCCTGAGCTCTGCGACCTAGAGAGCGGCACGACCACGACAAGTTGAATACACTCGTTATTTATTAAACAATTTCACTTTGCTGATTCTTCAAATAGCTACGGTTTTTCATAGCAGTACGGCATTTCAGTTCAAAAATATGTTTTCAATTATGAAGGTTTCTATTATATACATTTGAGTTTCTCAATTGAGTTTGAATCAACTACGGAGATAATTATTTTTTACTGTTATTCTTAAAAACTATAATCTTAATGGGATTGTTATGCAAAATATCGTCAAGTTTTTCGTATCGGACGTAGGTGCGCATAATAAATATATAAAACAAGCAAGTGGAGCGGATACATTTTATCGCGTCGTTATTTAATGATTAATTATTTTTTATGAGTATTTATTTCTATGACATCCTCATATTGTATGGAGAAGCATTGAAGAAATAATGTTTTTGTTTTCATAATAGCGTTCCGTATGGAGCATTAAAAGACATACAAATACGTATATGTACGTCATAATGAGATATTTACAATTCATTGATTGGTAGAATCCAAAACAAAACAAGATTAATCATTTGAATTATTAATATTGACGAGGAAATTTCCATGTTTATTCTGTGTAAAGGATATTATAGGAAATAATATGCGAAATGTTATGTTTGTACCTTAGTACCTACTACGCAGTAATAGCAAGTTGCTATGAACCTACCTGCCTAGATAAATTGACTGGATCCCGTTCAACTTAAAGTTTTTTCAAAATTGTTCATTTTCGCAATAATTGTCAATTTATTACGCGGGTTCGCAGGATTCCCGACGCAGGATCAAATTCTTTCTATTCTTAGAACTTGCATTTAATAATAAAACTTATATAATCACTTACGCAGCGTACGGCGCGCATGCTTTGCACCAATCAGGACCCTCGGAGAGAGCGGCCTCTGCTGCAGCGGTGTACGTAAGGGAAGGTACTTTCCGCCGCTTGCAAAGCACGTAGCACGAATCTATGAGCACGTGGATGCAGTATGTGCACAACACGCCGATGATCACAGTCCCTATGGCACCGACGACGTATCCCGATTTGGCGAAGGCGTGCGGCATAGCAAGGATTCCTGTTCCCAGACTCCCTTTTAACAAGTGTAGGAGAGTTTCTGTGTTCCTGTAACAATTTGATGTGATTATTCCTTGTTGTTTTGTTTGTGAGATTATTATTTTCTCAAATATAATTCTAACTCAGGTAACAGTGGTAGCAATAGCGATACATTGAAATATTATAAGGTCTGTAAAATCTAAATAGACCATAACTTAAAAAGAAGATCAATTAATCTTTATGAAATGTATTCGGGTGCAATTTATTTGATTTTAATTGACAGATTGATCTATAATCAACATTTCGTAAGCGGTCTGGTACTTCACAGCTTCTACATTCTGTACGTTCATTTTAGTTACATAATTGACGTTATTTCCTTTGGTAATAAAATTTATGTATACGCTCTGATGCAAGGAAACTTGAGCAGAGCAATTGAAATATTCTGATGAAGTTTTGCTTGCTTTTTTTTTGTTTTTCTCTTTTCAATTTCGCATAATTTTTGAAACAATTTGGTCCTACCAAACAACCAAAATAGAGATAGTTATACCTTGTTACATTTAGGTACGTATTAAAAATTTTGTTATGGTCAAAAATATAGCCCCAAGAACTTTTAGTCATAGTAGCGTAACAAACAGACACGTGATATTCATTAACAACCATAAAACGTGATCATTCTAACATAAATATGTTAATTATAATTAGTATTAAAATACCCGTACAATATAAATATACAGGTTAGTCCCCTTATCGGCTACCTAATCGTTTCAAATCACACGAGGCCTAAACTGACTTGAGGAAAACTTTGAATAACCGTGTTAAATGTAAAATTTTACACAAAGCGCAAAATATTTGGTACCATAGAATAATAAGCATGTATTATAATATATAGCCTTGTTGTTGATGATTGAGGAAAATCCGCGGACGGGATCTCTGATCTGAATTATAATTATTTCATTCTCAACTTTGGGATGCTGGTTTACGTAAATGGTCATAAGATTTATTACAGCAATTTAAAAGGACGTCAACTATCGAAACAAAACATGTCCTCTACTTTTTGTTTGATTTCAGCCACTTATCCTTATGTCTGCTTCAAATACACTAAAACAACTTAGAAAATTATTTAATGATTATGTTTGTGTCCTTCACTTGCAAGTTGTTTATGTAAAGACAGAAGGAAATAAAGTTATACCTCTACGAAACTTAGGTTCTTAATTTTTTTAAGAGGTGATATCATTAAGAATAATTCATTTTAAATATTCACTCCTCACCTTTTTTACACAGCGATAACAATTATTTTGATAAAAGGTTTTTTATTCTCATCGCCATTTTTATTACGTTTTCTATACATCATTGTTTTAGTTATCTGATAGTTTCTTGAAACATGCTAAACCGAAACTAACTCAAGTATATGAGTAACCTCTGAATAGAGAATATCCTTTAAACAATGAAATTACGCATAGGCCTGGTGTAGGAAGATCCTTGTGCCATGTCGTAGGCATAGGAAATAATATATCTTCAAGGGTGAATTCATATCTGGTATCAAGGAAAATTGGAGAAGGTAGGAAGCATTGATTAAATTAGTACTTTGGGGTCAGCCTAGTCTCTGTTTCAACAGGATATTTTTATTATTCTTGTTAAGTAGTTTGAATCGCCTCGAACTCGCCTTGCAAAATTGTATTAAGTCGGTGCGTCTTTGTTGCATTGATATTATAACGGCAATAATCACTATAACATTTGATGTTCATTGAGTAATATAATAGCGAACTATGTTTATAATGTGGGAACTATGTTTTAATATGGAAAAGAGCACGTTTTTGCACAAATCGGGCCGGCTAGCAGCGGGTAGGTGTCACCCAACAAAAGATGGACGTGAAATAGTAACATGAAAATGTTTCGTGGTGGAGTGGTGGAGGCGGAGGCCCGTATTCTTTTTCCCACTCTTCCTTGCTTTTCTTTTTCCCGTCGTCGAACCTTGCTTTATTCCTTAACCCTTAAAAGCGGGCAATGCATTTGTTGAGGCCCTACCTGCGCAAACCGACCGCCTCCTTGGTACAGTGGTTAACGCGTGATCGTAGAACCGAGGGGTCCTGAGTTCAATTCCCGGTGGGGACGAACGAAATAAAAAATGTCTGGTTCTGGCAGGACACAGAAGGCTGATCACTTACTAGTCCGTAAAAAAGTCGATCAGTGAAACAGATGTACATTATTTGTCCCATACCCAACAAGGGGACACGGGACTTCACTTTACCTGCACAAATGTTTCTGGTAAACAACGTACTACGGAAAGGATTACCTAGTTCGGGAACACATTTTCGAAAATAAATTCGGATTAATATCAATAAAAGACACTCATACTTACGTTGTAGGATGTTCAACCACTCTATTGTCATAAGGTTCATATTCCTCCACTTCCTGTAAGTTCTTTTCATTCATGTTCACCAGGTAGATGCCCTTGTCCCCCGGCTTCTTCTTCTCATCTTTGACGGGTGATAGACTGGAAAATATAATTTTTTTTAGTGCGAGGTTCATTTAAACAAAATATAATATAATTCCGTTACCGCGTCTTTAAAATAAACTTGTCTTCAATGTATCTGATTAGTATGTAATGACTACAATTGCAATAGATAGAGAAAGGGAAAGAAAAAAGCTATGTTCATGACGATTAAACAGAATGGAATACTTAAATACTTTTCAAATTAAGTCTATTTCAATAAGTAACTATGTCGCCTTCGCTATTGTACAAACACTAATTGATAAATATTGAATACAATCGTGGACACAATACTATGCAAGAATTAAGTATAAGGTGCAGTTTAGCCTACTGTGATTGCAATATGACAATTTCCGTAATGCAACTATTACTTCATAGACACAGTGATCTCCGCAGGATAACGTATTTCAAAACATGAAAAAATATGTACCTATTTAAGAACTTAAATGCTTATCAGAATTCCGAACAACATTCCCCACAGTGTGAACTCCTTGAATAAAATTTATTTATCAAATCGATTACGAGATTATAAACACTTCACGGAAAATATATTGTTTGGTTATGGACGTTTTACTTAATTGTGCGATACTTAATTAAACTTTGCTTTGCGAGAATTCATATTATGGTGCATTATAATACAACAAAGTTCAATTATTCAAAAAGTGAACTTATTTTCACTTACGGAGCCATGCTGGTGTATGCTTGGTCACGAGTTTATCGATTTATCAAACCGAACTTGCAGTGGTGCTATGAAATTTGCATTTGATAGTGTACCACGGATTAACCTTCCGTGGCCTACCCCATTGTAACACTAACGTAGCAAGGGGTTGCCGATTTGACTTCTCGGTCGCGCGGTTGATTTTTATGGAGATACTGATATTGTGTGTTATGTAAGGGTACTATTATGGCTCTTGAATATTATATTATCGCATGTGTTTCACTAAAAAGATGGAAGTAATTAAACTAGATGTACCCACTTAAGGTGTTTAATAAATTTGAATAAAGTTACCATTTAGCTATTTTTATTAAGATTAATATCAAAAGCGATTGCAGTAGCGGACTACCTACTTAGATTAAAAGTTATTGCATTTCTTTTCTTATTTCTTTATCAATAAAAGCGTTTCTATCATTTAGGTACGTATTGATTCACGCAATGTTTTTTTTTGTTTCTGATCATTTTTAACATAAATATTTGACAACATCGTTAAGTGGCCATTTCTTATTCGTAAAGGGTAGAGGCAATAAACAAGCACAATGTGTAATTATCTATTGACGTCATAAGGAGACCATACGGTGACGCCGAGAAACATAAGCAGGGAAGTTTTTATACTAGAAGTGAGTGTTTATTAATTGTATTGATTTCGCCATAATAAGCTGGTTCGTTGTTAACTAATTCATAAAGAGCTTGTAATTTCTGTAATCATATTATTAGATATTTGTTGGTTATTTGATTATGTCTGGAAAATTCCAGATACTGTTTTGTGTTTTTTCTTTACTTTATTTGATCCTTATCAAATTTTTTATATAGAGTAAGTCAATTACATTTGTAAGTTATCGTTTGGGTTCCTCATAGATCGATTGCCTTCCCAAACATGTAAATGTGATGTGATGATAACTGAATGTCGTAAAACTTCTGATTCTAGGTCAGACTGGTTTCATCACGTTTTCCGTCACTGGTAAAACAGTGGTAGGGTTGAAAAATTTATCATGCTTCAGGAGAAAAATAAAAGAAAATGAACCTTTAATGGCATTTAATAATTAAGGTTTATGAGGGTTATGTAACTAAGTATATGTCTTATTATTATACTTCCTATTTTTTACCTTTTTTTTGTCAATTTTCGTGAATATTGTATTTAATACGTTTCAGTACTTTCAGAAGTTTTGAATTACAATCATAATGTCTCCTTATATTTACCTTTGTGGTAGGAAGTCATCTGGTTCGAAGGAGGGGTTGACATTTGATCTGCTGAGCTTTTTCGCCTGCTCTTCGGCTTCCTGTAACAAATAACACATTCTCAATGAAATTTTGATCCAAAGTGAATAAATATGCTTTTTTAAACGGTAAGCAATTGGTAAGGCACCTTCAATCTTGCGTCAGATCATCATCTCACAAATGTAATAACATTGTGCTTTACATTTTTTAGTGTCCGAGACGTTATAATTATAGTACACTAGTTGAAACCTCTAGCTTCACTCGCGTAGTACGCGATATAACAGCAACAAAAAAAACAAAATGCCTTCAAGCTTTTTATATCCGAAAATAGGATGATACATCACATAAAGATGTGCCTTGAAAACTGTGAAATAATTGAGCGATTATCACGGTAACAGTCACATAACCGTTATTATATTGACGGTATTTTTAGACCAAGTATCATCATTCGAGTGCTATTTCTGTTACACCGAGATGTAACTCATATAGCTAAGACGCCAACCGCCTACATGCAAAGGCAACGACATCCGTATAAACAATTATGTTTACATCCACCGTCCAGCTATATTCCGAATACGAGAAATATTTGGCTTCGCATGTCACGTGAAATATTTCAGCGCGAGAAAACTTTATTTACAACTAAGCAAGTTGAAACTTCATGGACCTTGTAGCATTAGTAGGTACCTATCGTTTTTGTAATAAGAATCAGCCTTTTGGTATCCAACCTGTTAAATGTCAATTTAAATGCGTTTTCTTTGTAATAACTATGATGATACAGCAGCACCATGTCACATTCTTTTTATTGTAAGACTGTTATTGTTTTATTTTTTCTAATGGCTGCAAAAGTTACTACATAATACGTTTAATCAAAATAACAGATATGATAAATAATTAAACGTTCAGAACAAACAATCATAAGATTATGATAAATTAAAAATCAGTTATTTATAATCCATTTAGACGCTAAGCAAGAAAAGCCGTCGGCCTCCAATAAAAATTAGGAATCATATTCAGGCGGTTCTATGTCATGCTATGCAAATGATTGCAGAATATATTATCTACAAAATTCTATTTACACATATTTAGTACAATTTGCATAAATGATACTTTGCGAAACTATGAAAGAAAGAAAAAATAAAACTCAAACGTATATATATTAATTTAAATTTTCAACGAGATTTCGAAACGTTATTTATCATAAGCCTTCGAGCATCCACAAACAAACAAGCGAGTTTATGACATTCATTAAACATACTATCATCATTTTTCTTCTTACTTTTCAACACGCGTTTATTAGCTTTACTTGTGTATTTGTAGGTTTCTATGTAACCGACACCCTAAGAGTCTATTGTATAAGTCAATAATGATATATGTAGGCATGTATATCAATATGTATCACTTTTGTTTCGTTGATACAGATGTCGGAATTATTTTTAATCGCTTATCAACCATTGCTTGAAAAAAATGACTTTAACCAGCCAGTGTCATTGTCAAAAAATAAAAAAAAAAACGATATGAACTGTTAACTCTTTAGAATACGTAGGCGATATTCGCCTTTTCAGTACGATTCGTGTTTTTTCTATGGGCACGTGTATCATGCTTAACATAAGCTAACACGGTAAATATATTCTTGTACAGACATTATGTTTAGATACAATGTTTGTGAATGAATAGCCATTTTCTCAGAAGTTTATTTTTGCGGCGTGATCTAGTAATTTACATCAAAAAGATTTTAGAATATTTACATTAGCGCTACTTAAAAGTGTTAACAGAATATTATAGTTCTGTTTTGAAAAAATTGTTGAAGGTAGATATATCTTGCTTTAGATGTTACTAAGTTTTAAGATTTATGATTTATCTTTTTAGTGGTAACGTACGTACGTAGTTTATTTTGGAATTTATCCGTAGAAATATATTTTGAAAGTATATATATATATATATATATATATATATATATATATATAATTGGAATCTCGGAATCGGCTCCAACGATTTTCATGAAATTTAGTATATAGGGGGTTTCGGGGGCGATAAATCGATCTAGCTAGTATTTTTTTTTAGAAAATGTCATATTCGTGTTTTATTCGTGTTTTTTTTCCTGACATCTATTGGTGAATAATAATACTATTTTGCTTCGTAGATAGCTGGACAACTGAAATAACACATAGGCACTTTTTATAACGATATTCCTACGGGATACGGACTTACGCGGTTTCAACCGCGGGTCACAGCTAGTTATTTGTTTTATCGTCACATGACATTTACAATACATAATGCTTTAAGGAAAGGAAAAAAGGATAAAGAAAGGTTTGACGGTGGGAGCAAAGCATTGGACTGGGTACTGTGACGAAAAAGATACGGGGCTCCGGCTCACGCACACACCGAACGAATCATAGTCGCATGCTACTATTTCACGTCGATATTCTGTGGGGGTGTGGTACCTTCTCCGTTGCGAGCCGACTCGATTGACTCCCACACACACTGAATAGAGATAGTCACAATCATTTTTCCATAATTTATTTAAAGTCAAGTTTCTAAACATTTCAAAACCCAATCGGCCCAATGATTACGAAACGATTTCGACCATATTTTGATATAATAATAAATCACTGAATCCTGCATACGCAATCCGACGTTTTGCGGCAAAAAGTCGATAATGATCGTACAACTCTCGAAGCATCGATTACAACATGCTTTAAGTATTCCACGTTTATTATAATACATTATGTATTAATGGTTTGCGATTTTATCTGCAGCTGTCGTACCTGCTAATTCGCATATGAGACAGTAATTATACGCTTAGATAATTGCCCTTGTGTGCTGAATATGTGTCGCCTGGTAATGTTGAATTTTGCTTTTAAAATACAATTATTTACAAAGTAATGTAAATTGAAAAAGCAACTCATTGTTTTTCACGTTAATTACTATTTAATTTCGACTTCGAATTATTCGCGTTTATAATGTGATACATAACCTTTTTTTTAGTTAAGTTCTAACTTACAATAATAACATAGTTGTATGTTTAGTGTTAAACTAATATAAAAACGATAAAAGTACACTTGACGTTTACGATCACATGTCAAAAGATTATTATCAATAAATAAAGTGTTATACAGTAAATTGAATTAAGCCCCTCGGCCTCAATTTTGTCGCACTCTTGTAACGAAGGACATCCTGCGTTCGCGCATGCAAATATCTCAATTACGTATGAATGACCGCATCGTCAATCATTTTATTTAATACAATATTTAAATATGTGAAAAGAAGCCATTTATGTTATATTTTATATTTTATTATAGTGATATCAAAAGACTGTGCAATGTTATTTATGAAGCATTACATTCGTAGACATATCACTGCTTCCAGGCGGGCATTGGCATTGGCATTTAAAACATAATAAATATTCCGTGTAATTTACAAACCGTACCTTTTTTCATTCATTTTCATTCATCATCGTTCCCATAATATATGAGCTTTTGCAAAAATATGGGTGACTTTGTAAGTTAATCATTACACAAAATTCATTGTAAATACGTTGTTATTAATTTAATTGAAATTATATGCAGTATATTTCAATTATCTAAGACCTTAAAACTATAACCCGTTTATAATTTATGTTTTTTGTTATTCCTTTATATAATTGAATAAGTTTTTTGCATCCTTGGCAGTTTGCTCCAAGTAATTATTGGACACAAACCGACGCGAGAAATGTAAACTAAACATACATTAGAATGTTTCGTCCTTGCAAACAAGTTTATCCGTTATTTTTGTACATTGTTCGTATTTAATTAAGAATTAATATTTTGTCTATAATAAATCAGATATAAGGACGGGATTTCTCAAGCTAAACATTTGTTTAAAAATGTTTATGAACAGTAATTTTTCTTAGACTACCGATTCGGAAAGTCATTTCTACCGAGAAGAAACGCATGCGCACTGTTTTTCTTATACGTTGCTTTTCATATAACTACCATAAAATTTTATCTTATAAAAAATGTTATACTTAAGACACGTTCTTTTAAGAAAAAAAAAGAAAAATGATCTTTGTTGCCAAAATAAATGGAGCAGGTCTGGGAGAACTCATTTTATATTGTTTTATATTAGTAACTCATAATTCATCATTCCAACAGTCGTTTTTTGTTTGCCAATATAATGGTTGAGGAACTGCCAGTGGCATTCTTATAATTATAATAAACAAAATACTATTAACTTTTACGTTTACATTCATTGTTATTTCTTTGAATGAATGACCGATCAAGGCAAAACAAACAATGCATTTAAACCGCCTCAATATCAACAATTATAAACCTTACAGAGATCATTGGTGGCATTAGCCATTCCGTCCTTGCATTCACTTTCTAAGATTGAATGGGGAAATACATCAAAATATACGCAGTAATTTACCAAGCGGAAACATTGTCTTTTTTTTCTCTGTTGTACTAATTTATTAAAGAATCGATTATCGATCGAGGTTGCAGAAGACTCGGGTCAAAGTTTTATAAAAAAAACTATTTGCTATATTGTGTATTGTGCATTTTTGTTTGGTCAATGCGAAGTTGAATCCACTACTGATACCCAAACAATAAAATTATTCGTTATATGTATAAATCTATGTATCTAATAGACCCCATCCATTCCATCCATCGCAGTCGTTTCAGTTTTACCCCATTAAAGCCATTACAGAAATTGCATGAGTAAAGCCAAGTGATAGCCCTAGCATGTTAGAATATTTAATTATCAACTGTGTTGCGCCATCACACTAAGACGAATCATTGGAAAAATATTTTTACAGTCAAGCGTGATCGTATTTATCTAAAGATAACATTAACTGCAAACATGTCGCTGGAGTGAGCGCAAACACTCGAAAAATGAAGTTTGATTACATTGACCATTGTGTGACTATGACCTTACTGGGTGGAAAATTTACGCTATCTCCTTCAGCTGCTGAGAGGAACTTGGTGTTTTTCAATTTTATCTAAGACACCATTTGTTTACTGTCAACGTTCGAGAAATCTCACTGTTCAAATATCTTATTTTTATTTCTCACAAAAATCTGTATGGTCACATAAAGAGTATCTTTACACCTCACCTTATTTGATATTCATTTTATGCAGAAGATATTTCGACTTGATAATAAAAACAGTTTTTAGGAAGGAAACACTAAGTCTTTAGAAGAATAATCTTAATATATAAAAATAAAGGACCATATCTAGCAATGTACGGTCTAAAGTATAGATCGGGCTGAAATTTAGGATGCAGAGAGCCATAACGACGTAGGCACCTGCATTGATTTTGATAAATTCTACCCCCAAAAGGATAAATAGTGAAGAAAAGTAACCCCCAATTACTTTTCTTCACCCTTCCCAGTCTATTTCTTTTTTACCGGCCCGTTCGCAGGCGGTGGGAATGGCAGACAAAAAAACCATTTATTCTTTTGAAATCAAGCTTTGTTTTGTTTGGTACTAAGTGAGGCTGTCCGAAATATGCACAAATAAATACCATAACTTACAGAACAAACGATTTATAAAAAATGGCTATAAAAAAAAAATTATTATTCAATAACTATGCCGAATAGCAGCATAATCTCATGAATGACATTGCTCGTCTTTAGTACTGGGTAGTGTTGGATTGGCGCCAAATTGTATTGAAATATATCGTTTCGCTCGCGTGAGATGTCGGCGCTAGCGGATGACGTCCGAATTCCGAGATTCGGTATCAAAGTTCGAAGAGCTTTTAAAGGGCATTTTTTATAAAAGTAGTGAAATGAGTACACGCGTTAAATTCAATTATGAGTAGGCACGCCATAATCTGTTATGAGAAATATGAAATTTATTTAAAGGTTTGGTCATTTTACATAAGTGTTATGAATGTGAAACTATATGGACATGACCTTGTATAAGAGATGTGCGGGGAAATGCTATCCAGTATTTATATATACTTGAAATTCTTAAAAAATTACAAGCGAAACTTACTTTCGAATGTAGCTCAGTATAATAATAATTATGAAACATTTCCTTAAATCGCCCTGAAGCTTAATATTTGCAATCGAATAATACCAATTTACTATCTACTAGATCAAGGATTTAAATGACGTAATATGACAAATGGTGGTTTCTGTTTGTTTGTTGTACACAGAATGCTTAAGTTTAACCAAATTGCTACGATAAATATACCTAGTGTAGAAACTGCGCATTTATGATTTTAAATATTGGGAATGGCTCCGTATCTGAGTTTATGTAAAGGGGGGTGAGTTTATCCGTTTTTCTTTTGAAAACTTGTAATAATAAGATTGTTATAAGTTACTTTCATCTGTATTATATAATAACAGAATACCGGCGGGCTTATATCGCAATATCATTTCATAATCTATATAGGTAGTAAGTACATAACAAACAAATTCGTGTTACTTTACCGCTTTTATCTGAAGAACTAGAACGGATTAATTCATTTTTTGCTTATCTCCACGTCAATTAGGGTAATGTTAATTTAAAAAATGTGAAAACGGACAGAACCCGTGCGAGCTAGTTTTATTATAAACATGGTTTTTAATTGTTTACAAAAAATCGAGATTATGCAACGACTGTGTCTTTTAACGGAACTAAGATATCTTCTAAAATAATTACCATAAACATAAACAAAAGCTTATATAATAATGGTAGGTAGCTAATACGTTATTAGAATAATTTATGAGATACGTAAAAGACTATGATGCCTGTCGTTTTAATGGTTGTCGACCAACCAGTGTAAAGCTATATCATAATATATATCTATTCTAGATGAGCAAGAACTAAAGCACGTGCAAACAACTTTAATTCCCCACTTCTGAATATTATATATAGTTTTATTTCTGTAATAGTTATTGTTTTCCATATAGGTAACGAATTTATAAGGTACACTGTACTGTCATAGATCATAGAGTATTTATACGTACCTCAATATATAAGTATATACCATAATGGTTGACAAAAGCTGTAAATTAGCTAAGCTTTATGCCCGTTTTACCATTTTCTACTAACAAATAAATTTCACACGTTAAAAAATAGACTTAACTGTGAAATTTATAATTTAACAATTTCTAAATTAAGATTTTCGGCATTCAATTAATCTGCCGTCGTAACAGACTTTACATAAATTTTCTATAAAAATTTGTAGAATCTCATAAATAATTGTATTCCAAATAATGCAAAAGCCTTATTGAAATTAACCAAACCACATATTTTATTTTTCCATTTGGTGAAATTCATTTCTTATTATTTTTAAGAAAAAACATCCCATAAAACAAATGAGTGACTACAATTTAATTTTAAAATATCGCATCAATGTTATTTATATTACAAATATTTATCGCTTTACAGTGTGTGCGAACCATTTGTAACAAGAAAACCTAGGAAAATTCCTAAGACATAATCCATAGTAACATTAAAAATGTGAAAGTCTATCTGTCCGTGTGTTACGCTTTCACGTAGAACATATTGTGAAATTTGGCAAAGACATAATTAATAGTTTGGGTAGTCGTGTCAGCCGTAGGATTACTGGTGGTCATGACTGCATCCAGCTGTTCCCTGCCATCTTGATCAGGTCGTCTGCCCATCTCGTTGAAGGCCGTTCTGCGCTGCGTCTTCATGTACCTTAGTCTCATTTCGAGAACCTTCCCCATCCTTGTCCCATCGGCTTTCGCCAGCTGTGTGCCCAGCCCACTGTCACTTCAACTGGTTATTCCGTTTAAAAAATTTAGGTTCTAATACAGTATTATATTATCTGTAATAATATACGTTTATTTTATTAATAATCAACTTTTACCAGAGTGTGACCATAAAAATGTAATGAAAATTTCAAGGAACGACTTTCACATATATGTACAAGTAAACACGAGCCCGAGATTCATACATGAATTAAATGATTTATTATAGAATGACGTATGGAGTAATATGACGTCATACGCAGTCATTACGTTACTTTCCTAATAACAATCCTATAGTATTTTATCCTCATATTGTATTATTCCGCATGTCGATCATATTAAATCGATATTTATTTCTTAACTGTCAATATAATTTATTACATCTACAAATGCTTTAAACTAGTTATTTGTTTACTACAACTACAAAACAAGTAAATTTTCCATAAAAAACAATCACGATCGTTTCTTAAATAATAATTGTAAAACAAAATGCAATATTGTAAAGTATATAATAATTTGTAGATAAACTTATATAAACGAGTTAAATTTCAGCGGGAAATGCTCTTCATTCTCAAGACGTTTATTTTTCAAAACCAACGTTTCTTCACGTCACTTAACATTCAATCAATCTGTCACACACCTACACATTCTATTAATTAACTTACACAGCGCAGTGTGTGTGTGTGTGTGTTTCAAACATTTGAACCGGTTTGAACCGGAGTACACTAATGCTTAGGCCATTCCGCAACACGCATTGCCTGCATTTGCATAATTCTGCAAATTGCACATAATCACTTTCAATGAATGAACACTGATCTATTTACAAATTACACACATTATCTACTATGTGCGTGAATAAATAATCTGATTACTTACTTAAAAACATAATAAATTGAAGATTGTTATTAATTTTTTTGTTTGGCAAAAAATTGCGAAATAATCTTAAAATATACAAATTCAAAAAGCAGTGGTGGCTCAGTGGAGAGAACCTCGGACTTCAAAATCGATAAATCGGGGTTCGAGACCGAGCAGGCGTGCAGGAAATAATAAATAGATTTTTCAATTTATTTGCACATGTGATAACATCACCACTGCTTAAAACGGTGAAGGAAAACATCGTGAGGAAACCGGCATGTCCAAGAATTAAAAAGTTCGACGACATGTGACATCTGCCAACACGCACTTGGCCAGCGTGGTGGATTATGGCCTGAACCCTCATAGAGGAGGCATATATTCCAGCTGAGGGAACGTATGGGCTGATGATGATGATGATACAAATTCTTCTACAAGCAAATCTGCAAAAAAGGAAACCAGAATGCGATTTATGAAGCCTATATTCAAACTGAATCTATGGATAAGTTATTCTTCACTTCAGAGCACCTTTGAAGTGTCATATTCATGCAACTATTAATTCAATAAACCGGTTTTAGTAAGGAGAACTTCCAAAGATCTCTAATACCTGCTTACTAACTTGAAAGTATACCTACACGTACACAAATATTAACTACTACTACGCAATTGTGTCTTTAAATCATTGCCCAAAAAATACACCGTCCGTCGAAAGATATCTCTCATCAGAATCACATGGTATTTGAAATCTTTTTATAGTGCAATACTGTCTCATTTTTAACATACAACAACAGATGTTTCACATGGCGCTCCACGGGACCAATCCTCTACAATTACACGACGGAATTCGTCTAAACATTGGCACTGGATTTGACGAGACAACGTGAGCTGTTTATTTGGTTATTATTTTAAAAATACTTGTTTCTCATTTTCTTATTTACATATTACACCGGGGAGCAGTTGGGTGTTATTTTTATTAAAGATATATGACGGTATGATAGGTCACTAATTTATCGATATGATAGGATCATAATTAACAGCCTGTCCTACTCCTACGCCCTACAACATGATATTGTTTGCTTGTTGTAGTGTCCTTCATATTCTATGGCCATCTATATTTCATAACTTTGTTAATGAACAATGATAAAAAAGTAGCTTCTGAAACTACTGTTATTTTATTGCCTCTTTTATTTGCCGTTTAAGTTAGCTTGTATTCAGAAGAACACCGATGTGTTTATTATGAATTTTTGAACATACACATGAAAAAAAATTGCGTTCAAACTTTTTTTAAATCTAATTTAAGCCAAGTTCTCGTCAATAGACTTGGAGCCGTTAACGCCAAAGCAAAGAAGACGTCAGTGGTGTCAGGCTGAAGGCGATCGTCTGCCAAAAATGCCGCCCGCAAATTATTTCACAGTTATTTTAGGAATATTATTGATGTTTCGGTAATTTATTTGTGCAATTACTCGAAAAAATGTCGAACAATTCTATTAGTTGATACTATGTTTTTCAAATTCAGTCTCAAAATAAATTTGCCTTCGGTTTATTGTGGTTAGTGACCCTGGCTTTTGCTATAATATTAGTCGTATAAGTGTTATATCGGGTACTAGTGTAGTATTTTATTATCTTTGTAGTGAAATAAAGTGAAATAAATATTAGCAATATTTATTTTACAGGTTCAAATTATATTCGATATAAATGCAACAATAATTATACACGACACTTACAGAGAAGGACGTTACAAATTGCAACCATTAGAGGACTAACGTAGCATTTATATTCATATAAACTGGACTGCTATGATCAAGTAAAAACCTAAGTAAAATATAGGAAATGTGTTCATCTGTTGTAGTTCTGGTAAACACCGTTAATTTATAAGCTATATTTATTGTTATGGTCCAGTGGATATGTGACAATTGTCATTTTATTTAAACAATTATTGTGTAAAAATACTGTTTATATTGGTACGGCCCACGCTGGTGTGCTAGGAATGACATTATTTACGGTCATTTGAGTTAGCTTTGCCTGTAACTCTTATCTAAATTGAGTTTCTTCTTATACATGATGTATAGTTTCAGAAAATTGAAAAAAAATCAAACGTGCTATACAATGATTGAATTCTCTGTTTCTCAGAGTATTTAATTGTATACACACATGTTAATTAATGCATGCAGATACTTTAAACCGACTTTAGTAAGGGAAATGTCTCAATACGACGAAGAAATATATGCATTTTATTTGTTTTCTCGTGTGTATAGGGCTGTCCAGAATAATTTAAGAGATCTTTCGAAAACCGTATGGCGACTCCTACGTTTGATGACTTTTTATAGGTGGTATTACAAGTTACAATAATTGAAAGTCTAAAGTCGTGGTTGAGACTTTCAATTATTGTCTGGTTGGAGCGGGCATGGTGGGACGGCTGATGGCAAATTCTATGATCGATTCTAATCGGCATGTAAATACAAAAACAATTCATCGATTCGTTATTTACAAGCTCTCCTATAAAAAAGGATGGCTCGTCAATCTATAGTGTCGACTTTTGGAAATTAACATCGGGCGTTAGACCGTACACAAAAAAATCGACAAACAATTGTGCAATAGGTACATTGAAGTGTTCTTAATACAATTTTAAATGAAATATGAAATATGTGCACTTGGCGCCGTGCCTGCATCCAGCTATCGTATGCATCTGTGCTGACATGAGACCAGCTTCTAAGTTGTCCGTTCTTTCTGCCAAGAGTTTCACATGTTACTAAGACGTTTGACTAATTATCTATTTCATGATATTGATGGCTATTTCCAGAGATAGCTTTCTCAGTATTTATAATGAATCATAATAACGCCCAATATATATTGGCTGAAATATCATCCTACTAATAAAGGTAAAAGGGAAAAACATTTTCCCGTTTGTGCGTGTGAAACACAAAGCATTGACGGTTATTAAAAATACCTGTATGTTTTTCAATGCTAATCTTTGCAAAGTAGTACTTTGATTATAGGACAATATGAAAACATTAGTTTCGTGTAAAATTATCAAAGTCATATTAAAAACTTTTATAAAAAGCGATAAACTAATATAAAAGCTATTATATATCGAGAGGCATCAGGTCCTGAACAAACACATCGCATCGTAAATCATAATGAAAAGCGTAACTAACGTTGTTTACTCAATTGATAATAACACGGTATGTATTTGTATTAATTGTTCACTTATTAGTCATTGTGTATGTATTTTGTTTGTACGTTATTGGTTTTTCACACCTGGCTACAAAGTACACAATGTGCATGGCGAAATTGTAACAACAAATTCGTGCAAACCTGCCGGCTCTTAAAATTTAATGTCATTATTTTATTCGCATTTATAATATTAGTAGTATATAGCCATACACTTATATTTAAGACAGAAACTGCATTGTTAATTTCGTTACCGGCCTTATTTACTAACTACCACATCTAGACTAGAAAGAGGTCAGTTATCGTCTCATGTTATAAAGGTTAAAAAAACTCAATGTATAAAACTACGAATACGAATTCGCAAAAACATCACACAATTGCCTTACAATATTTCCACAAACGGTAACCTAAACAGTTGCGATTGCAAACACCAGCGTTATTTGAACGTTATTCACGTCCACAAGAACATAGGCTTACAATTGGGAGCTTTTTATGCGGACCCTTACCAAAGTCACCTTTCGGTCATCGTCCGCTTCAATGTTTATCTTGATCTCGCCATTCAGAATACGCCGATATCACCCAGAATACATAATATGAGCTTTCTTTTATACCTTTTCAATATTAAATTGCCAATTAACTTCTTTCGGCTGGGTGAACCGATTTAGAAAATGATTTTTTTTATAGAAAGAAGAAAAATTATTTAACGAAAATTATATCTTAACATCTTTTTGTGATATAATTAAATTTTCTTGTATAGTTATTTTCTAAGCAGTGGTGGGTCAGTGGTGAGGACCTCGGACTAAAAAATTGATAAGTCGGGGGTTGGGGCTAGGCGAGCGTGCAGGAAATAAATTGATTTTGCAATTGATTTGCGCATGTGGAAATTATGACCAATGCTCGGAACAGTGAAGGATAACATCGTGAGGCCGGCAGTCCGAGAATTAAAAATTTGACCACATGTTTAATCTGCCAACCCGCACTTGGCCAGTGTGGTGGATTATGGCCGGAACCCTCATAGGCCTGTGTCCATATGTTCAGTAAGCTCACTTGCCCGCTATAACATATAAAATAAATTAACAAAAAGGGAGTTTTATCTCAATGCTTCCTCAGAACGGGGCGAAGCGAAAGCGAATTTACAATATATTATACAAAGAGTCCACGTACATGTATGCACAAGGACGATACTAAAAGCTTATTAAGAAACGGTCAATGAACGAGACGCGGATATACCGATTGACATTTATCACAGCATCAGCCCTTGACGTCCACTGAATAAACTGGATTTAATGTCTTATTGCACTCCACACGTAAAACAATCGGGAATTGGGAGATCAGACATCGAAAATCAATATTCATTGTGGTACATAACAAAATAAATTCCAGATAGACTTGTCTTTATTAAGTCCTTTTCTAAAAATCTGCTACTTTTCTTTTTTCCCAGTGGATTTTTCATAGCTTATTGAATAAGACAGATTTCCCTGTGATAGTCCGAGATTTACTTCTTTTACTATTTATATACATTTTTGGTATATATCTCTTCATGGTACCTATATATTTTCATAATTCATGCTGTCGTAAAATACCAAGTGTATATAATAAAAGTGTTAAGGTCAAACATTAAGTTATGAAACTAGTAAGAAGTGAAATAAATTATATATTTTATGAAGGCAATATTATTTTATGTCGCCATAATTTAGTGTAAATTTAAGGGATTCATATCCCTACATACTTAAGTGATTAAATTGGGCCTTTAAAATGAAAATAACACACAAACGAACGATATAAATAGATTATTTTTAACAAAAAAAGAAATAATACTAAAAGTATAGGTACAGTTATTTTAGTGTAATTATGAAATATCTACAAAGCATACACAATGATTTCCAGATTTAGCCTTGGAGGTAAGGATAGTGTTTAGCTAAATGGAAAATCAGTATTGATAACATAAACATAGGTCATAATTACAGTTTGTAACGGCCATTCTATATTGTTTGTATGTAAATAATGCATATACAACAAACGGCTTAGAAATGGTAATTCATAACCACTCTTTGCATTGTAATGGTCATATATGCATTTATTCGGTAGTTGATTTTGAAATTACTTTAGATTATATTAGATTATACAACATGATTTATTATATATTATTTAGTGTATGTCCCGTAAAACAACTAAGATAAGGCATATATTTAAATAGAAATGACTTGTAATTTATTCATCGGTTGTATAGTACTGACCGTGGAAAAGACACAAGAAATTGATATGTAAAATGACAGTTGTGTGCGCGGAAGTCTTGCTACGAGCAAGTGCACAATACAAATTTAGGTAATATATTGTCTCTGATATAATAAGCTAATGAATTTATATTTTCATACATATTTAATTTAATGTAACATATGATTAATAATTAGTGAGTACTATGAAATTAACACACCTTCAAGGCTGCCGATACTATTGTTGTATTGTCTATATATCAATACACAGAATAGTTAAATTTACGTAGGTATAACAGTAATTTACGAGCCATTATTTTTCAATGGCGGAACTTAATCGATTGTCAGCTGTGATGTATGAGTTGTAAGTGGATATGTACAAGGAAATTAACTATTTCACATGACGGTTAGTGCAAGGCGCCATCATTAATTTAATGACCTTGTTTACTTTACCGCTCATGAGGAAAAAATCGACTATCAATCTTGGAATTTATTTTTCAAATTAAAAATTGTATGATCCCACTTTAGGCAATTCTTATTCTCTTTGTTAAATTGATTTGTTCTATCTCATAGTTACAATTGATTTCGCGAAAAGCTTATAAATAAACCAGCCTATCTCATTAAGATGCCACCTAGGTGCCTTGAATTTCCCGTAATAATTAATAGTAGTATTCCAGCGGTTTTTAAAATTAACAGCAACAAACAAAACAGACAAAATCTACAACAATAAATTAAATTAATTAAAAACATCATCCCTATTTCTAATCACCAGTGGTACGCTTATGAAAATTTACGATTGACTCCGCTATCTCCGGCTTACAGATCCCCGAGGAAAGCAAAATTTTCCACATGCAAACCGGTCCTGCGCGCCGACCGGTCTGGTCGCATTTTTCTTAAGGGTTGCCACTATAATAATATTTATTTAATATTTTACTTTTGTAGCAGACAAAATACTAAGTAAACTGTCCTAAGTTTCTTAAAGTTTCTATGTAAAGATAAAAAAAGGTGAAAGAATATAAAAAATATACACACTCGAATCAAAATGCCACATGTAAAGAAACATTTTAACGCAATCAATACCAGCAGCTTCTCATGTCGTCTTTTTTCGAATTTTTTGCGTTTCGCTGCAATATTACAATCAAAGATTTTAGTATTGAATCATCCAACCTATGCCAGTATAGTTGTTTTTTTGTTTTGGGGCCTCATAGAACCATAGGAAAAATCTGTGAAATTCTGTGGCAATCTAGTTCAATAAAAAAGATATTAAAAACAGATATGGCGTAATAAGTGAACAACCGTCACGACATGTGTCGAAAATTTACAATTAAATATGATAACAAATTTTTGCCAATCCTATTTCCCTCCACGTGGGGACCGGTATTATATGTAAACATTAAACAGGTCGCTATACCCTACTCACGTTTTTCGTATTAAATATTATAATGTAATTTGTCTTTTTTCCTTGTATCATTGGTAATATGTTTATCTCCCTGAAGATATTTTATATTACGATACAATTTAGCTGTATACCTAAACAGATTTTGAATATCTCATATATTGGTCTATTAATAAACACTAATATAATAATTAATATGGACAAAGTTAGGCCTCAGGCTAGGCTATAGAAACTTACAATATATCATTTGTATACGTAGTTTCTGTTTCAATCTTGATACCATATAACAAAAAGTAGACGTTTATTAAAATACCACTTTTTGTAAAGACCTCCTTACAAAGTATTCGATAATTAGGTAGGCACTGAACAAAACCAGATCAAACCAGTTCCTTTCTCAGATTACTGTCTAATAAAATGCAGTGATTGTATCGAACGAAAGCACGGATAATAATTATGCCTCACTATATATTTGGAATACAGTCACTCCCTTGTAAGACGAATCTATAGTGTAGACTATATAATAGTAGCAAGGCCAACAAGAAAAGATAAAAAATAGAAACAATTTGACCGTTATCTCACGCAAATAATTTGCAATGTTTCTGTCAGTCTGAAAGCGGTAGAACTACCAACCCATTTGAATTTTGTCGTTGTTTTTATGATTTTTTTTTTATTTGAAAGTTGGCGCATGAAATTTCAAATAAAAAACGGATAATAAAAATCGCTTCACCCAGTAAAAGGTTATGAGGTAACAAACACAAAAACACACTTCTCCTTTTTTGGAGACGGCTGATGAGACACAATATACGTATTGTATTTATTTGGAGGTTAAGTGATTAAATTAAATATTGAAAAATTTCATGATCCTTTTCTTTCGGAAATACTGTTATAACCATAACTTTTACGAATTTATGTCACGTTGATATAGTGACAAATCAAAGTAGACATTACTACTACCTGATATTGCAGTTTTTACAGCAAACTGGACAAGTAAATAAAACAGATAAAGACATTGCCCGACCTGCAAGTACCAACACAATTCTGAATTCCGTATGCAAGTCAAGTACGAGTCATCAATCTCAAAAGTTAAAACTACAATTATGACGACAGGTATTTTTTAAAAAGAAAATTGGCAACAAGCATCCGTGACACCGTTAAGTAATATCGCACACAACTTTGGATCTTAATATAAGCTCCCATTATGTAATACAGTGCGATAATCGGTTGTACTCTTAAAAACGTGGGTTTCGTAAAACGGTTATTCCTGTCCACATATCAGATGACCGGTACTGTTGCGAGCACAATTTATTAAACAATTATAATCGATTTAATTTATCACATAATTAACGGAAAAAGAACATTTTATGTAATATATTTGTGTACATAAAACTGTTTTAAGAAAAGATGCAGAATATTTTAATAAAATATACGATACTTTAAAAGGGTATAAACACCCCATAACGAAAAATATAACAAATAATAATTTTTACTTTTTATACAATCAAGAGCATGTGAAAATAAAAAAATAATAACAATACAAAAAATATTTTGCACTCATATTATATAAGACCTTCATAAAACATTTTTGATAACGGGTAAACCTTGATGTATTCGAATATTTTAAGAGAGAATTAAAACGGATACAATGCACGAGACCTTGGCTGCTCTCAATAAACTGTCGAGAGGTTGACAGAAAAGAATATCTTTGGCCATTAACGAGATGAAGTAGGCATATCGTTTCAAACTGTATTCTTGTTACCTTAGTCTTTATCCTGGCTTGAAGGTTTTGTAGCAAACTGAGATAATAAAATACTAATAATCATTCAACTTCTATTTAAGTAATACGATTTGTTTAAAATGTATATATATGAAACGCGTTTACATACAGTAAATTAACTACCAAAGTTAATGAATGTCTAACATGAAATGTCATTGTGGTTTAACCGTTTCCAGTTGTTATTTGTTACTTCTGACATGGTTAAAAAGGAAGTTAAAAAGTCTTTAATTTCCAAATGTATAATACTCGCGTAAATACAAACACAACAAACCCTAATTTAAGAATAAAAAATAAATTATTTACATGTTATTTACTTACTTAGTTATAAAATTTCCCTACCATTTCATATACCAGTAACGTCACAATTTACACGCGATTGTGCCCACGCAATTTGCTATATTCATTGTAGCACTCTAAGCTCAGCTTTCAAAGACATCATTATGCGATCTGTTTGAAATATGTTCTGTAATAAGCTCCCATAAAAGGCATGAAATATCTAATTGGAATCTAACGAAAATATTATACTTATATACCATAAATGTATTGAGAAGCTTTCTCAGTACAACGGAATACGTCAAATATTTATATTAATACCGATTTAATTAACTGAGTAAGCTTTCGCGCGCGTCAGTACCCGTGGAAATTGAATTTAACCTTCAGACGTCGCGGCGGGAGCGAGGAAGCTGTCTGGGAGCGGCGGGCTATTAACACGGCCAACACTGGGCCAGCTTCTGAACTAGAACTTCGTCATATAATTGTGTGGCCCAATTCCGTTGCACCGAATGATGATGCGAGATGGAAATAATTTTGTACTACATTAATATTAAATTGTTCTAAAATTAATATTAAATTAATATAAATAAAAACACGAAAAGACTGTGATCTATGAAGATTTGTAAACACATATTGTGAATATGAAACACATCATTTTAGTCGTTTAATTATGTGTTATTTTAAGCAATAAGGATCACATTTGTCAAAGAAACGTTAATCTTTGGTTACTACGCTGATGCTCTCACGACCTTAGATCTCGTCTCAGGTTTGATTTAATTTCCGCGATGTAAGTTTGATATATCTAGTTCGCACGGAATGCTTGCATTCTTATATTAGCTAGAATGTGCCGTTTGAACCGACATCAAAACAAATTTAGTCAAAATGTACCCCATTATATGAAGCATGGCTATAAACATATTTTCATAATATGATTCCAGGTGTCGTATCCGAAGAGTAAAACGAGACTCCATTAAGACTTCGCTAACCACCTATCTATGTGATAACAACGTAATATAATAAAAAATCGAGGTGAAGCAACGGTACGCACGGTCATTATTGGATGAGTGACCTTTTTTTTGTATTTGTTCTTTTACATATTTGTACGGAACCCTTAGAGTCTACCTTTACCCTTTTGATTTTTAATCGTCAAGCCTTTGAATCCATGTTATAAGAATTAAGAATTAATAAAAATTCAATTACAACAATGTACGAAAGTAACATGTACGTGTTATATTCGATTTAAATAAACACATACTGAATCATAGTTTTGAGGTTTTCGCATTCAAAAATCATCGTAGTCAAATATTAATGATATTAAAGATCGTCTAAATATTTATTTTAATCATTGAGAGGGGAATATATATTATGATAAATAAAATATTAACTCAAGAGTAATTTATTGCGTCATAAACAATATTTTCAACATATAGTCTCTAAATCAAAAAGTTATTATTTATACTCCATTTAATTTCTTTTACGAATGGAAAGTATTGACGACTGGAGATAAGGAATGGTACGGAAGGGTGAGGTAAACGGCCGTCGTCTCCTCCACCAACTATACGAAACACAGTAACATACTACTATTTCACGCCAGGTCAATATAAATAATTGAGAAGTAGGAGTACCTAAAGGTTATGGGCTCACTCCATAAACGTCTACAAATGAAGTATTTACATAGTGCGACACATAAATTGGAACCTAGAATTACTTATTTGCGGTCGCACGTCACAAATGACTGGGTACTTATTTATTTAATTGTTCGACACGCGACCGCGTACCACCTTACGTAATGCTATATAAATTCTGCTGGATGATTGAAAATATTATTTACAAGGAAAATTCCGAATGAGAGGGAAATAACCACAAAGCAGGTCACAAGGTAAAGTGGACAGCAGTTAAGTGAAAATAATTGAAATTCTCTGTGAGTTGAGTTTACTATATATATTCTTTTAAATACTTGTATATGATAAAATCTCTTTGAGTTCATGTCTATTATATCATCCCGTCCATTTTGCTCATTATTAATAATATATCAATAAGCGTAATTTAGACAAAATAAGATCGCGATACCTAAATAGAAGAAATGAAGGTCGCGCCAATAGATTAGCGAAGCACCGGGTTATTAAAGAAAATAATTAACCTATCAAATTGTCTCAGAATATGTTAGAAACTATGCTCGCTTACAATTTACCTACATCTTATACCAAATATCGTGCCGAACCAGTCAGATAACAGTTATATATCGATATATTAAACATTGTGAAGGTGGTTATGTGAATTATGAGAGAGAAAAGGCTGACCTGAACATAATTATAATTAGTTAAAAAAATAACAAAGTTTCCTTAACAATTTAGAAGGCAAAATATATCAGTAACACATCCAAAAAGCGATTTGAATTCAATCGTAATTACCATGCCTTATGAAGTGTTAACTACCGGTAAAGAAAGAAGCGAGTTTAATGGACCCATAAAAATCCGTCCAACGAGCAACTATATAATATAACTACAACTTTATCATAGCGGTAAGGATTCAAATATTATATGTGTAATAACAGAAGAAAAAGACGTATTCTCCTGCCAAAGAAATAGATATATTAAGAATTCGGAAGAAAACCATCGCTTATCAATGAGTTGTTTGTGGGTTTATTAAAAAATAAGTGAAACTTAGAGGTTTTTTTTAATAGTTTTACGTCCCACTTGGCTGTCCGAAGCAATAGCCGATGGATTATCCTTGAGCGCATTAAAACTAAACACGTGTGACAATCGATTAAATCGTCATTAGCGAAGCAATGAGGATCTCGCCGTTTGTGGAAAAACCGGATTCTCTCCCCAGTTTCCGCTTAGCGTCCGCAAGGTTCCGTTTACGTCCGTGTGAGCCCAGTTCACGCTTTCATGGCTTTCACAACACCTAGTTTATTTAACAAAATAATTAAAACACGCTTTGTCCGAACGTGCAAAGTGGTAACGAAAAAATACAATTTTTTGTTTCGCTCTTTCAAAATTATGACACGTTTTTGTCTCAAGGTGAATAGAACATTAGATCACATACCTATCTGTAATTTAAAATATTTTGTTGGGTGTTAGCTTAAATTTTTAGCATTTCAAACTACTTATAAGAACACCTATGCAAAAAAATTATGATAAGTATTTTTCTTTATAGGAACTGTGTTTTGAAGCGGTGGTCCCTATCGTAAAATTAAGCTATTGATATTTTTTACATTTTCAAAGCGTTCAGCTATTATCGTGTCATTGTGATTTAATATATACAGTGTCATTGTGAAAATATTTACAACGTATAAACAACATTACTTGTGTATTGGACACACCAGTAATTGTGCAATGGACACGGAACAAGAGTGGGTGTCCTTCATTAAACCTCGGCACTGATCGGCTTTGTTTTGATCGATGCTAGACTGTAATTACATTTAATTGGGATTCAATAATTTTGTATTTACATGCACATATTCAGTGAATCTTAGTTCAGAGAAGAAACGCATTTCCGCGCTTGCATTTTATTTAATCATCTGATTCATTTGCTTACACGAATATACCTAAAGTTTCAAAGAAATATATATTTAATATTAGATTTGCAAATAATATTTTAAAATATATATTTCGTTAGATTGTTATCTACCTAGTCTTGCCATAAATATTGTAATAAAGAAAAAAGAAAATTGTTAACTGCAAATAACATTTATTACT
>NC_052122.1:762778-810994 GCF_012273895.1 Zerene cesonia | reverse complement strand
GACAGATTCGAAATTCAAATGTAATATTTTTTTATAATTAAGTGTAACAGTATTTATGGCCAGACTAAGTATACATCTATATAATTTCCCGTTTCACGCTTAGGTATTCGTATATCCTATTTAAAAATTAAAATTATTTAGTCTTCAAGATCACCTGGATCACCATAAACCGACGTTGGACAGAAGCATATTACTATTCTTTTAAAAATATTAATTTAAAAAGAAATCTTATGGCTTCTTCTACATATTTCTGAAAAGGGGAAAAGTTTAAACATTTCAAATGTGCAATACATATTTAAATTAATAATTTCCATTCACTAAATACCAATTTTGAAATTAAAAATACTCCGATCACATTACAAGAAAAATGGCAACTAGGAACTTCGTATCTTACGCAATTAAATAAAATAAAATTCTACCACAATGATAAATAGTAATTGAATAAAAATAAAGAAACAGTGGAGCGAGTATTGTACTTCGCGTGCTAATCATTGAAGGTCACTGTTGAATGAACCACATTGTTTTAACCTATATTTCCATATAAATCGGACTCAATCAATGCATTGAATTAAAAACGCTTGTAATTGTGGCTGACAAGTCTTGCAACGAGTGCATTTTTGCGATGACGCGTTAGGTATTCATTTATTTTCTATTTTGTATTGACACAATATATAATGGAAGAAACGCAGTTTATTCCTAGTGGTTGACAATGTTAATTACAACTTTATCGTTTGAAAAATGAAATAGAAACTAGATATCTTAGCACCTATTTTAAATAGAATGTGAAAAATATCATAAATATGTATAAAAATAAACAGCTAATTCGAGTACGCCTGTTCTAATATTAATATTTATTTATTTAAACACATAGATTTAATGAATATTTTCTTAACACAAACAAGTATCATCAGTATTTTTTCCGCTTAGATCCGATACAAAAAAAACTTTGTATGAATAATCCTCTTCAATACGCAAAAAGCAATTCTTACAAAAAATCATGTTCAAACGGTTCGTTAATTAAGTATAAACGAGGATTTTGTACGCGTATCCTAATTAATGTTACCTCGATACACGTGACTTGTGAAATTTTAAGTGTGGTAACTACATACCAACTTCGTTTTAGTTAAAAAAGTCCTTTATATATTGAGAGATCTATATATCCCTGGATAATAAATATGACATAGAATACATTTGATATTTGGTATTTGTTTGGCTGTAGGTATAATATGTTAAGGTAATAGGACAGTTGTTTTTATAATTATTTAAATCAGCTCGTGGGTTCTGAGATGATCTGATGAAAATTGTGAAAATGGGACACTAGAGAATTTTTAATCCTTTTAATTACACAATATTATTCCAGAAGTAGTTGTTTAATCGACAACCCTTATCAGGTACCATGTCGTCTTATTTAGTAATTTCATAACCTCACCTCTTCGTTATACCTTACGAGGTTTTGTCATTGAAATATCTCTCAAAAATCGAAATTAATCTAAAGATAGATCAATCTATGGGACAACATACCGAATAGAACAGAGCTCCCAATTGCGTCAATCTGTCATCAAAGTATATGACGATTTAATCAAGCAAGGAATGAAATGCACCGCCAGTGCATTAGGGGGCGGCCAATTAAACCCCAGCAAGGCCAAGATCATAACATATTGTTAATGGAACTGTTATTGATCTTCGAACATTGCGTAATGCTTCATTACTCTATGACGGAAATGATATATAAATAATTTCCCTTCAAGAATGTATGTATTCAATGAGCTTAATGTTTTTGTTTATAAGGCTGATACGCAATTAGAGAGTTTATTCTGATGAAAGTAATAAAAATAAAATCGGTGGTTAATTCGACATGTACCTACCAAAAACCGTACTAAGATAAACAGGTAAGCAATGGTAATTTGGAAAATCTTCCTCGCGTTTCGTACCTTAGAGAAAAATAAAATGTTTTCGCATTGCAAAATTCGCTACGCAAATAAGTAATTCGCCATGCACACTCATTGAAATATTTTCTTTATGCATATTATACATATCCCATATTCATTTAAAATTAAGTACCAGACCTCAAATACTTAACAACAAGAACCAAAAGCAGTACAGCGAAATGAGTGCCTTATGTCGTTTAGGGAACGTCGGGAACCAGCGTGAGTCCGATTGACAGAGAAATAATACGCTATATTTCCGTACAATTACCAATTCAATTTCGTTCAAATACTACCAAGATACGTCCAAATACTAAAATACATAACATGTCGCGTCTGAGTTGCACAACATACGTCTTGCTGTCTCTATTGGATAATTCAGAGAACCCTGACATCGTTCACAGGATATCTAACTTGTCTAAACAACTCCTGTCTACTCGATAGCCGGTACGTCTGCCGTAAGCCAGAGTAGCGACCTACTTATCTATGTATAAAAGCTTTTTATCTGTACATATTGCATTTGTCGTGATTCTATGGTTTCCATGACGACTTTGAGTTTTACCATTGTTTCTTGGTTCGAGAAAAAGTAAATCTGAGTAGAGGAAACGTAAAACTGAGACAAGGCACAGAGTCTTCATTGATTACTTCTTTTCTTGGATATTTTAGAAGATTCTTTCTTTATGATAAAAAAAATTGAGATTAAAAAAAATGCTTTCATGATTTCACTTATCATATGATTTGTTATGAATATTATAACTGTATAGATTTGGTACATAGCCATCGAGTTCCTTTGAATCAATATATTGACTACTAGTTAGGTATATACTTTTATCAGAATTGAAGGGCAGACAATTGCAAACTAACAAAAATGATTGAAATTCTAAAAATTATTAAATTATTAAAGTTCTAAAGCTATAAGCGGAATAAATAAATCGATTGACTAACGTAGTGTTTACAGTCAAAAGTTAATAAAGTTCATCGGAATAAGTACCTACTTTCGTCACATTGACTAGACTAGAGGAAAAAAATAGTTAATGAATAGAGAGGAATGTTATCAACATCCTTGTGGGGGCCGTTACCCTTGGCTTTATCTCGACAACTTGTAGACCTACTTTTAATTTCGCTAAATATCATAAGTGTTTATTCAATAGCTATCTATGCATCATCGCGTACTTCGAAATTCAAGATATACTGAACTCTTCAAACCATCCATCTATGAGCTGCTAAGAGAAACGTAAAGTTTACCTAAAGTAAAGGTATTTATCAGTTAAAGATAGATTTAATCATAATTTTGACCATCCATCCCATATGAGTTCACACATAATGAGAAAAAAATGTTTGTTCAATTAAATCCGTATGCTTTTTCGACAAAAACTATTAAGTTTTTTAATACATTATGAAAAAACAAACTTGAATTAATGTAAACATAATTTCTTTTGGGGTTATTTCCGAAAATTGCTGATTAACTTTTATTGGATTAACCTTCTTTACACTGCGTGGAATACGTGAAAATAGACAGATATATTTCCATTTACACAAAACTGTACAATCATTGAAAACAATAAGGATTTAATCCACATCCTTAGGCTAAAGAGTTCAGGGTCACTAACCCCTGTTCCAACCGGGCCGATCATTCAAACACAGCCTGAAATATCATGTCGTCTACCTTTTAACATATTTCCAAATCGCATCTTTATTTTCATACACGTATCCTCACTTTTTGTCCAATGAATAACCTCATAACAATACTGGGAAGTAATTTGTCATTAAAATCATCGCACGTTTATCACGAGCAAACTATTTTAAATATTTTACATTGTGTTTGGAGATTAAAAGGCACTTGATTTGTATCAGAATAACATATTTAATACAATTTCACGATTAAGTTGAATTGAGTTATTATTTTTTTAATGTCATAATGATATAACAATTGCGTTTATGTACACATTAACGAGGACACATATAATGTGGTGAAGGAAAACATGATGAACCGGCATATTTGAGAACCAAAAAAATCGCTGACTTAAATGGATTTTTGACATGCCTGCAAAAAGAATAAAATAGGCTTGTATTTATTATCTACACTAATATTATAGATGATACTTTTGTATTTATGTCTATTTGTACCGATTTAAAAATAATCACGATTAGAAAGCTACAAGTTCACTTAGTGACTTAGGTTATTATGTACCACGGGCGAAGCCTGGGCGAACAGCTAGTTAGGTAACAATATAATATTATGCAACAGCATGAACCACTATATTTTATTTGATAATGAATTTAGTTAATTTTGTATATTTTAAAACAATCTTAAAACTAACTACCTATTCGCGAACAGCAGATATCAGAAACTAATCCAGATAGACTTCTATTACTGAATAATGATTGCAGAAATTATACCTACAATACAAATTCCCTTATAATTAATTTCTGTATAAAGAAGGTAGGTGTAATAGAATACACCATTAGTCTCTTTGAAAGAAAATTACAATTATTATCTAATGATTAACATTGAATATAAGAGATTAAAAAAGCTTCGCTCGATCAAACAAATAGTTATACGATAACAAATTACCATATTGCACAACAACTCTCGAAGGCAAAGGATTCCATGGATTAAATAAAACGTTAAAAATGTTAATGAATAGCATTTAATCATTTGTAATTTATATACTAGACGCGTCACAAAATCACGTCGGCCATGACACGGCGTTATCGAGTGCATCTATCAGGTAATTATGTCATTCTAAACCTAAGGTTTCGAATATTAATTAATGCCGTTTATTAATGCTAATTTATTTAAAATAAGCAAAGCATAAACGAGGGTACCTCATATTTATACGAAGCTAGCTACTTGGCTACTTCCAATTAGCGGAGACGAATACAAAATAGTTAAAATCCGTTGATTTATAAATGGTGTAATTAATATGACATTTTACATATATTTAAAAGAATATTATTACAAATTAAGGTTAATTGCATATTTATATTTACAAAAGGATTTCTTTTCCTAACTTAAGCTGTCTATATGTACATGTAAATATAATTACTAAAATATTGCTAAATGTTTACAACAAATTAAACATGTACGATAAATCGTAATATAAATACTGAGGCTCCATTTTTCCTATAGAATTCGAGCGACTTCGGATATATTTCATATTATATTTATATATTGCAGCTCTAATTGCTTGTATATCTTAACTACATTTAATCGACTTAAGAGGAAAAATTAAATTAATATGTCCCTGAATTTGCTAATTATAATGAATCAAAATCATATTGTTATTGCACTAATTGCCTACATTCAAATCGTCATTTTATAATTACCTATCCTCATCGTACTTAATAATACGTTCCACAAAAAGTTCTATGGCATTACAAAACTTACATTAAGATAAAGGCGACTTTTCTTACTACATGACTAAACAGGATTTACAATATCTTTGGGTTTTGGGCGGCACACTTTGCTAAAATTTTTTGCGTTTAATAGATACGTAAATATAATTTCATTGCGTAAAACTACATACTATTGTATGTATATGTATAACTAATAACTGTAAATGTAATTATAGTGCATAAAAGTCAATTTGTATACATTTTATATATTAGAGATTAGGATGACGCCCGTGTTTCTTAAATCTCTTTAGCATAGTATAATATGTGTGACGTAGGCCGTTATACGATGGACTAGTATCGTCCATTTTTATACATACACCGAGTCACCTTTACCCGGCCGCGAGTGAAAAATGAATTCTTTGCTTACTCCTTACAATATGCATTACAAACAAGAAAGCAATAATCATGTTACATATTGTTTGAATGTGATATGAGATTCTATCCGCAGCATTGGCGCTGTTGATAAAATGTCTTATGTTACAGTTTAAGTTTTTACATATATAATAGAACAGTTTTTTATTCTGTTTGTCTGAACGTTTGTTTGTCCGTTTACGTGTGCATAAATTTCGTTACAACTACTGTGATCATTTCGTACAGTCCTATGTACAACTTATAGGCTAGATTTTTGATTTTTATTCGAAAATAATTATTAAGAATGGCTCTCAATGCATGTAGCCGCGGAAAAAAATAAAAATTCCCGAGTATGTAATTAATCTAGGTGTCCTCTTGATACATCTTTAAAAATTAGGGAGATTTCTAAAAAGTCGTAAAAAAGTTACTAGGTAGTAGATACTGTCTCTTAGAAAATCAACTTTCCTCATCTATAATATTGTAACCCACGCGAGCGAAGCCGCGAAAGAAATCTTAGTGTTGGATAAATGTGAAATGCTAAATTTAGACTATGTATTAACTTGATACGTTTACACAATGAAAGTTTTCATAGAAATTTCATATTCATCTTACTCTGTAGATAACTAAAAATAGAATGTCGAGGAAAATCTCATTCGTATATTATTTCCGTAACAAATTCAATATTTCTATTATGTTATATACCCATTTGTTCACAATAAAACGTGATTCTATATAACTGAAAATGCGCTGTAAGGATGAAATAGAAAATATAATCGTAATGAATCATGTGGTTTTAATTCATAATTATATACGTTAATACAATGTTATTTGAATACTGAATTGTTCTATCTATTATGTAACTGTCTATCCCTCTGAACCAGAATGGATGAATTATAGAAATTGAAACGAGAAATTGAAACGAAACCTTTTTATTGAAACGAGTTAATTTTCGCACATTTGTTGGCGTAGCCGGTCAAAAACAGACCATTTTGGTGACAGGTAAATAAAATAATATAAATCTTAAGGAAATTTTCATTAATAACCTATAATAGTATTTATCCAGCTCACACATTAACGATTCCAACTTCCCGCGTGGGTTTTTTACGACATCGCCATGACGTATGCATTGTTATGAATTTCAATTAGGTTACTGTAAAATTATGGTATCGTTTTCATATTATTTATTACTAGCGGGCCCTAGGGGTAAAAAACATTTTGTGACCTGTTCTTGTTCTTATGGAACATACATAAGAAATTGGTGAAGCCATTTCAGAGGAAATAAATCGATTTATTCGATTTATCTGCACATGTGAATAACATCACCACTGCTTAAAACGGTGAAGAAAAACATCGTGAGGGAACCGGCATGTCCAAGAATCAAAAGTTCGACGATATGTGACATCTGCCAACCTGCACTTGGCCAGCGTGGTAGATTATGGCCTGAGCCCTCATAGGTGGCCTGTTTCCCAGCAGTGGGAACATATATGGGCTGATGATGATGACGAGGTTGATGATTTCAGAGGAGTTAGTGTTCATGAAAACATTTTATGTACGAATTTCAATCATTTTATGTTGAAATAAAATTGTTATGGTTTGAGCCAAAAAACATGTAAATGCCGTGACGACCTCGAATTATCTCACTGATATAAAATCTTTATTTACTACATGGAATTATAAATGAGAGATACCTATACATTAAAGGCTTTCAGGCGAAATTAATATTAAAAGTTTTTTGAAGATTTGTTCTATGTGTGAACACACGTTACGGTAAAACGAATGCGTGGTTTTAAATGCAATTTCACCGACGTATACCTACACCAGAAAAGGATTTTTCATGTTATATATGGTTGATTTCATACAAAATCTATAGTATGTTCCATTCGATCGGGTTAGGAGGTCATGGGTTCTTGTACTTTTCATCGCATACATACATATTAAGGCTAAGCCTCCGGTAGAGTACGTACTAACAAAATCTTATTATCGCGAGGGAACAACAATTATGTATAGATTATTTTGTAGATTCGTTTTTAAAGTTATTTAACTGAACGACTCGTATAAAGTATTGTGTAAAAATCTAATAATATTGAGGTGGATTTTTCTTACGGCCGATTTCACTGCAATACATTAAAACGCATTCAGCGGAACTGAGCTTTAGGTAAACGAGTTAACATATCCGTCCTTAACTCGATGAAAGACCATTTCATCAACTAATATAAATAGGTATATTGAACTTTAATAACCACACAAAGAGACAACATTGACATTGATTATTTTTAAAAATTGCATTTATAATACAAAGGAAAAATAGAATAAAGGCAACAAGAAACATACTGGCTTAGATTGTATTCCCTTCACCCTGAAATCTTCATAATTTAATTTGTCTGCATAATATTATATTATAAGTATTTTTGTTTAGTATATTATTCAAGTAACTAAATAAATAAAAACAGCTAAAATATTAACCAGTAGGTATGTACATCAGTAAGCCTAAATCCATTCAGTAGGTTTTTGAGTGACACACAAACCGTTAATTGAAAACCCTCTTCGATACGTAGAATAATTATTTTCTTATAAGAAACATATCATTAACTAAATATCATCACCTGATTCATGAAACAAAATAAAATAATACCTATCTTCTCAATGTTTGCAACCATGGTCCTCATAAGATGAAGAAAGCAAAGCAAAATTGGTTTTTTTAACAAATTTGCTAAATTTACACAGTAGTAATAACATAATTTGTAACAGTTCATCCGCTTAAGGTGTAAAGACGTTCCTTTGAAAATTATTCCAATGGCAGATTAGTCACACAATAATTGCGATCGAGTGTCGCGGAATGTCACATTATAGCGGCTTCTAGAAATTATTTTATTAAATATTCTGCTTCTATTAATGCTATTTCCTTAACATATTATATCTATCGGAATATTTTATTTACTTTTATTTATTTTGACCTTGATTTCACTAAATTAGGAACGCAAAGAAAATTGTGAATTATACCTATCATAGAAGCTACCTATTACGAACAAATATTTTTTGTAAAACCATATAAATAGCAAATAGAAAGTTACATCCTAAAGGAGATAAAAGACATGAGAACAATGCAACACATTTTTTATAAAATTTTAGCTAATCGTAAATATGATCGAGAAAATTACGTCTATTGTGTATTTCAGTAATTATTTGCAAACGAAATAGAATCACGATATATTGACATTGTATTTGGATATATGGTTTATTTATGGCTGACCATGAGACCGTCCGTTCTCCGATCGCTGCCGGATTTTGGGCTCGAAATACCATCGCTAACTATCAAGACATTTTACGGCACACACTTCGCAAAATCAAAAAATACTGAAAGGATTCGTTTAATGTGCCGCACCGCGGTGCGGTAAGAATTTCGCATGTTACAGTATGAACGTGAATAAATTAGCTTACCTTTTTGTTTTGTCGTGCGGGCGTTAACCCCACTTGGGAGCCCATCTCTCCTAATATGTTCGACATGTTGAAGCACAAAACACACGCAATGTAAAATTCGCGAGCACGAGATAACGCGGCGCGCAGTTCGCGCGCACGGGAACGAATGGCGAGGCGCGAGAGCTTGCGCAGTATTAATGGACCAGCGCGTGACGTCACTGCGCTTGCACCCCTAAACCTTAGTCGGCTCACGCGATCCTTCAACCTTATCAATTTTCTCCTCGAGGATGTATCAATATTATTATAATTTAAATGTTATATTTATTGTATATGTCACCTTTAAACTCCAAATATTGTCAGGTTTAATGTAATCTGTAGGAAAATTGGGATCCGTAACGAGATTATGATCTATCGATGTGAAAGTGATATTAGAAAATGAGTTACGCTAGGTTCGGTTAAAACTCGCATTAAAGAGGCGACTTGAAACTGCACCTGTTGGAAGGGAAAATTAAATTTTCGGCATAGTACATAACTGAGACAAATCCCAATTATAGGACGAAAATAAATGTGTTGAATTACATGCAAATGTTTATGGTATACGATTTTTCGTCAGATTATTACTGTTCGACAGATTGTAACCTGCCGTTGTTTGTAATTTTAAGGTGATATCTACAATCTAGCTAGTTATATTATATATACCGTTATGTATATTTTTACAATTTCACGGCGACATATAAACTATCACTTTAACGTTTTAGATGTGAAGATCAATCGAGTGTCTTTATCAAAGTGGAATTCGATTGCTTTATATAAAAAGTATGTCGAGGAAACGTTCGTGAAATACTATAAGCAAATTTCTTGTTCTTGTAGTACTTATTTCACGAATTGTGACTTTATTACATCCCATGCTGTTATGTATGTTTACACTTCTTGTAATAATAAAGTCGTTTTTGATGTGCTAAAGATTGTAGCAAAAAAATATACATTCACAAAGACGATAATGAGAATAGGATGTCGTTACTAATTAGCTACAGATTTTGCCATTTCTTTGTTAAAGGTTAAAGGAGTTACTGGGCGTAATGCTATCAAAACTTTCCATCCATGATACCCGTGTATGTCATGTGGGTGATCCTTAATGTAATAAATAAAATAAAAATAATTGGTATACAAATATTATATATACTAAGTGTATTAGTTATTGTTAGAGCAATTTTTTTTTATGTCACAGTCGGCAATGGAGCTGGTGGGACGCCTGATGGTGATGAGCATTTGGAGAGGCATAAGGTCTATTGCAGACCTTACGCCTCTACAGATTGATTGCCGACTATAAATTGGGAAGGGATTAAGAAAGGACATTTGGGCCTCCAGCTCCCCCACTCCCCGGACGAAACAGCAGAATGCTATTTCACGTCGGTCTTTAGTGGGGGTGTGGTACTTCTCCGGTGCGAGCTGGTCAAATTCGTGCCGATGCATGCACGACTACCAAATACATGTAATACAATCGAAGCGAAATATAATCAGCATAGAAAAACGAATGGAAAAATATTACACGTGTAAGTGTCGCATTGCTTTTATGATTGACCGACTTTGGCTCGTCTCGTCTTTTAAATAATAAGCAAATTCTTAATCTTTTATATGATCCTGTACCGAAAGACTACGTAACGAATCATATTGCTAACGTACAATCGTTTGTCCGTCTGTTTGTTACCAGGCTGTATCTCTTCAAGCTAGACAGCTCAAATATTCACAGATGATGTATTTCAACCTTTATACCTAACAACTAATATTAAATTTGTAATAAGATACAGTTTGTAAAGTTTTTGAGTTTGTTAAGAAACTACTCGATCGAATTCATAATTTATTATATATTGGACAGGTGTCCAACGTAGATACGTGATCCTAGATCAGCCTATATGTACATAGGGTGGAACCGGAGTAAAAAACTAGTAAATAGAACGAAATAATGTCAGGGTAGTTCCTCTACAACAAACTCCCTTTTTTATAGATGTTGGTGGTCGTCCGTCAAACTCACCCTTGGCTGTTTCTTTAAGTGTTTATTTTAGCGAAAACTATCAACTTGGTTTATAGACTACATGTGGTGTAAGTGAATGTAATGATTAATAGATTTAAAATAGTTTACTTTGGAAACTTACGCATTCGTAAATTGTAGTAATAAGTACATATATGTTCTGTTTACCAAGTTTTTTCAAATAAGATATAAGCAATATTAAGTTTTGTAAGGTGTTTTTCTTTTTATGTAGGACTTTAAATTATAAGTACCTTAGCATTTCTTTGACGCGTGTAGATCGTTCCACATTCAAATTACAAGTTAGTAATATGATGTAATAAAATATTTTGGCGACTAAGGAGTTCTTTATAAACAAATACCTGGTTATTTATAAAGAATTCCTTAGTCTATGTTCAAATTACAAGAATATGCCACCCATCCATAAAATATATATACATAATATACTTATATCTACACTCTATACATTAAATGCTTATATATAATTGAAATCTACATATGTACAGCGGTTTCACCCTAGTGGTAGAAAAGCCTATTACGTTCCTCATTTAATTGGCTATCTAACATTGAAACAATTTTTCAAATCGAACCAAGACTTAGTGAGATTAGCGTCTTCAAATTGTTTTGGTTTTAAGAAAATTTCAAAATGAAACCCTATTTCGTCTGGAAAGGCTATAGCGCGATAAAAAAAAGTTTAAACAAAGATTAATGAATTAATACTATGTATCTATGTTTAATTTTTTCTTATACTTCGACTTACATCAAAAAAAAAAAATTATAAAATGGCGCCAGAATTAAAATAATAAGAAGACTTTATAAGTTCAAGAGCTTAGCGGTACACAGTTCACACGAAGACGGGACAACGTTTGACGGGTCAGTTAAGTTGGGTGATGTTTGGGTAGGTATATAACATGTTACCGACAGTTTGTACAATCCGATATTCTTTACCATACCTAGGTAAATTACCGAATATCTAAAACATGTCGATAGTGTTTAAAATATTATACGCCTACCGAATGTGTAGTCGGTATTGCATGTAAAAAACAAATTAACGTGCAATTTATTTTCTCTTAAATATTATTTATAAACAACACCCTAATTGTAAAGTGTTGTTAAGGAAGATAAACAGATCACGGGCGGCCTGCGCAGATAATGTATATTATTTTCGATATTCCGAAACATTAATATTATACTTAGCATAGTAGGATGATTTTTCATAGATCCAAGGTACGGTATAAAGCTGCTAATTGGGAAAACCACTTATCAACTTGTTCGGCTTATTTATTTATTTATGAACGTTAAATAGGTATAGTAAAACATAATACCTACAACAGCTCAAAGATACATAAAGAAGGATTGTAAATTCATAAGTGTGGGAGAATTGATCTTTAATTTTATTTAAATTCGTTTAATTAAGGTTTTCAATCCGACTTTAATATTTTCAGACGAATAGCGTGATTATTTTTGAGATTGACAGGCAATTATTATCATGCACCATTATAGATTTTGATATATATCAAATAGGCTTTATAGGTTCCTATCAAAATCTGGAGTGGTACTGGAGTGGAGCGGAGCCGGTGTACCGCAGGGATGTCAGTTCCTTATCTTTGTAGAAAATAATCAAACCTTTTCCAACAATCATCTTCCTTCATCCTCATTCATTTTCGTCCATACATAAAAACAATGCACTTACGTAGGAAAAACGCTTTGTCATCCTACATTTATTCATTCATTTTTTCGGTAACTTGACTACTGTACTCAACAGAATAAAAATTTTTAGCAAATAGTAGCTTATTGTTGACGTACGAATATGACATTAGGACTAAATAAATTCATAGACTAAACACGTATTGACATGAGCGCGGCATGTTCTACAAGGATAATCTAATATCGTATGCTAAGATTATATATTTATCTATGTAATAGGTTCTATGAACAAACTGATTTTCTCCCAATAAACCATGTTACGTTTGTTTAAAACAACTTTTAAATTGTCTTCACATTCTTGGGTCGTGGCTCGTCGCCATTTGGAATTACAAGTAACCAATTAAATGTATAATTAGAGAATTGGAGAAATGCAATTTCGAAGCGTCGTCTTTGGCCTGATTTGTTTGGTATAGCGTTTGAAGATTGGTGGTTATGGTCAAACATTCATAAGTAATTGTAAAAAAATAAGTGAATTAATGATTAATGAAATATTTCTTTAGTGAATTGAGGTGTAATTGATTTATTTATGAACAACCCCGTCCACTCTCAAACGGAACATAATTTTACATTTTTACAATATTTTAATACTCAACTTGGTGTACAACATATATATATATATATCTTCTTATATATAAAATTCTCGTGTCACAATTTTCGTTGCCATACTCCTCCGAAACGGCTTGACCGATTCCTCTGAAATTTGGTAAGCATATTGGGTAGGTCTGAGAATCGGCTAACATCTATTTTTTATCCCGATATTCCTACGGGATACGGACTTACGCGGGTGAAACCGCGGGGCGCAGCTAGTATATATATATATATATGTTATGTATAGTAACACTACAAAAAGTGGATTGATCGTAGCGCGAAGTTATGAGTTTGATCGTCGCCATCCTCCATAAAAGGTCGAAGGCGATTTTATAAATCAGTCCAATAGTTCCTTACATTAGCACGCTCATACAAACAATCAAACAGTGTCCATCTTTATATTAGTATAGATAAAACTAAAACAGATTATTAGAAACCGAAAAAACATAGTTTTCAGGGATCTAGTAAGTATTTTATGCTATCAGCAATAAAGCATTGTAGTAAAAGGCCGATAGTCAAACCGCAGCATAAAGACTCGGGTCCAAATCCCGCCTCGTGATCAATTTTTTTTCTTTTCTTTTAAAATTTCTCATTTATAAAACAATTTAATACTATGAAACTAAAAATTAAACAGTAGCGTGCAGGACGCATACATTCTTCTACATGTATCACGCTGTATGCTGACAAAGTGCATTATCGCATAACTCGCACAATAAACACATAGACTTGAGTTGCATGTTATATACATTGGCGACAACAGTATCCACATGACAATGTTATTTATTATCAGTGGTAATTTGATTCTTGCAAAGTCGAATTAGCGGTATTTTTAAAACAATAACTTGAAGATGCAAAGTAGTGTTCATAGTTTAAAAGGAGGATTCCTTGTCGGAATATTATTGCATTGTGAAAAGGAACTAGACTGGAAGAACTAATGAGTCAGAAAAGAATATAGAATGAAAGAATTTTATAACAGAAAATTTCGATTAAGCAGAAGGTAAAGGATAGGAAAAATTACGTCTGTATTAACTACTAGAGTTTCGCATCCGCTTCGCCGCTGGTACATAAAATGAGAGGAAGAGAGAATTTTTATAATTGGTCCAGTAGTTCCTGAGAAAAGCGCGGTCCTACAAACAAATAAACTCTTCAGCTTTATAGATGTAGTATAGATAAAATTATAGAATCGAATTAAAAACTAAATGGGTAGCTCATATAACTCACCCAAAAATCCTCAATCAGTCGAATATATTCAATCACAGGCTGTTTTTTTATTTCCATAATATTGAATACAACCCACACCGACTTCACCAATTAACTGCTTTCACGTCATAATATTATCAAGCAGTAACGTTGTATTGTATTATCATATTAAAAAGTCATCGATTACAAATTATTTACGACGACGATAAGAAATAGTATGTTCAGTTTTTTTGAACACATACAATTTACATGTTTAATACCAACGACATATGCATCAAACAGAGGTTGTCCTCCTAGCTAAGGAATCCCCCATGACACTATCATTTATCTTGGATTATAGATTTATGAGTCTATTATTTGTTGGCACTTAAAATGTAAAAACACACACAAATTGTCACTTAAAATGGATCAAACATATGATCCTGTAAGAAGAATCCAAGATAAATGATAGTATAATATCCAAAACTAATATTTAAAATAAATTTGTATTACGCAAAAATTCCAAGATAAAACTTACGGATTTCTAAAAAAAATATTTTTTTAATCTCTGTTGTAAATTATATATATCATAAAACAAAACATGACGATTAGTTGAATGATAACTCCTTGATAACAATGCATCTTTGTAAATTTATGCATATACATTTCAATAACGTTTCGTTAAGAAAATGTGTTCTTTTTAAAGAAAATATGTGATACAAACATCCACGCCGTGTACTTCTCTTGCTGCAGTTGTAATATGAGGCGCCGGTGCGAAGGAGGTGTGTGAGGGGGTGTAGGGGTGTCATAGTGGACATGACCCTCCTTCCACGTTTTATATTCTGACATCAAACGGTGCTTTAGTACTGATCGGTCATAATACACACACACACACACAAATTTCCCTTGTGTAGTATTTAAGCCTTCACCTATCCAGGGTGAGATCCACCATCTTAATAAATTGGCCAAGTTAATTAAGTTAACTGTCACTTAAGCTTCCAATAAACCACAATATCAATAGTAAGTGAATAAATACCCCACAGTTAGTGTTACTTGGGCCATTTGTGGACACAATACTTGAAGTTCACGCCCCTGGCTGGGGCCATTCTTTGCCAATTACCTTTCAGCTTTACATAACAAAGACCGTTGATTATATGGTTGCATTGTTGTTAAAAATATAACAATTTTCTTTATTGGTAAATGGCCAACCTGCATGTGCTATGTATCACAAACCAGATGTAAATTATTTAACAATGTATGTGTATATGATATTTAATGTATTGATTTTTTATAATTATATGCCTTGTCGGCTTGTAATTTATTGCATTTTCATAACATATCATAGCAATACTGTTTCAGATATTGGAATGTGACTCTGTTCAACCAGATACTTTAGGATAATTAAAATTGAGTAGATTTAATTATCCAAGGTAATAGGAATTTTTCTAATATACTTGGTATTGCATTAAAAGGACATTTAAATAATTCGAAAGCATTTTTTTACAGTTTTGCCATTAATTGCTAAACAATATAATGGCGCCAACAAACAAATTTACAAATAACTTAAAATAATATCAGTAGCTTATAAGTTATCTATGTATAAGACAGGACTGGAATATTTTGTTTTGCTAGTCTTCTTTACATTGTTGGGCGGAAAATGTATATACATATTTATATTCCTCTACGATGCAGCATATTTCGTAATAACTATAAATATTTACACTTCAAACAAAATTTGGTTTTGGTTCGAGGTTCGAGTAGGCCTTAATGTAGTTATATATTAATATAGGATTTCTACTTTCATACTGAGATTCTAAATTGTATATGAGAATTCTGATTTCTATGCAGAAAATCCTATAAAAAAAATTAATGCCAAAAAATTCCGAACAAATTAGCACAAAAAAATGAGAATAACAACTAAATCATTATTTTTATGTGCGACTATTTAACGTTTTATCTTACAAAGTACAACGGTAGCCCACAATCAGAGCGTTAATACACAAAAAAATAATAAATGTTACTATTACTGGTATCAAATATAATGTCGATTGCCAAATAAATTAGGTGCTATTATATATTTGTGAATATGAAAACCTGTTATTTTTACAGTACCAGGTTTTAGTGCAAACTTAAACATAAACATAATAAATTAAATACTTCAACCGCAACAGCTTATTAAATTACAAAAAAAAAAAACACCAACTACTTAAATTAATTTTCAAAATGTTAATAGTCGGTAGTGAGATGGGTGGAAGTGCAAGGCATGAAATCTAATATTCACCTTCAACACTATTTACAAATAATTAGCTTAAAAACAATGTTCTTTAAACACGGTTATTAAACATTAGGCATTTGTTTGTCAAGAAATTTTCGTCAATACTTTAAGAATTTCCTAACATTTATCGATTACGGTATCTAATTGTTGGCTCACTTTAGCTCGTTAAACGTAACAACAAATAAGGGTTAATATTTAAAGTTGAGTTGATTGATTGTTCTAAATTGAACGCAAATGACAAGGTATACCTACCTACTGGTCTACAACTATTTATCAATTATTAAGTTATGCCGTACACGCGACGTGTACCGTTTCGCTCTGTTATTTTATTGTTTTGACAAGGGTTCATATTTTAAAACATCAGAGTACTATCAAATTACGTGTATGTGCATACTTACCTTAGTAAATCATCATCCTACTAATATTATAAATGCGAAAGTTTGTAAGGATGTGTGTGTGTTCGTTGCTCTTTCACGCAAAAAAACTACTGAACCGATTGCAATGAAATTTGGTACGTAGATAGCTGGACAACTGGAATAAGGCAACTTTTTATCCCGATATTCCAACGGGATACGGACTTACGCGGGTAAAACCGCGGGGCGCAACTAGTTATTAGTATTGCCATATCATCATTAATTCACATGTATCAGCTATGTACAATTGAAACCTCAACGAGCAAATGAGAATGTAATAAGCACCTTTATATTATTTAAAAAATTAACATGAATTTTACATATTTGTATTAAATTGACTAATCTCAATATTTCTTTGCAACCGATTGTAATTCAATTGCATATATCCATCTCCAAAATTAAAATTCTTTAATAGTTTTATAATACGTATTGTGAATATTGAAATAAACACAAATTCGTCATATTTATTAGAACTATTTCCGAACTGACTCATACCGTCACCCGAATAGCAGTTAGTGTTATGCGTAGGAGTTTCAAGGGCGCACAGATTGATGTCAATTAAACATTTTCAACATTTCTGTTGTAGTGGAGTCATTAGCAATACTAGACAATCACTTCAGTGATCTTTTCTTTTCAGTTTCCGATACTATATAATGGAAGGGATATTGCTCACATTATTATGTTTGGTAACATTTCAAGTAATTAGAATACTTGGTAGTTTTTGAAATTTCCTATTCTGTTTCTATGATATACCTACGAGTAGTTTCCCTGAACTACAACACAGAAACACATAAATAGGAACACCAATAAGTTTATAATGGTTTATCAATGTAGAATCAGGCTTAATAATTCTTATAAAACTTAGTTTTTATATACTTTGGTAGCATATGTAGGAGAATTCAATATTTTAAATCTATAGGTTAAATCTCTTTGGAAACAAGGAAGATAAATTTGTGTAAAAAATTCGCAAACCAATGTTTGTTTTAGCTATAGCGGGTGTTTTAAAGTCCCCTTCAAAATTAAAACACTTAAAATGACCCTGTAAATTAGGCACAAAAGAATTAACTCATTGTAGAGAAATCATTCGAAAGTATCTTTCATTTATGTTTTTAAAGAGGAAAATTCACCTACACGTAGCTGCTGGGACACGGGCCTCCTATGAGGGAGAACCCTCAGAGGCCAGAAGGCCATAATCCACCAGTCCAAGCTGGTCAAGAGCGAGTTGGCAGATTTTTAATTCTCAGACATGCTGGTTTCTTCACAATGTTTTCCTACACCGTTTCGATCAGTGGTGACTTTATTCACATGCGCAGATAAATTAAAACATCACTTTATTTCCGGCACGCTCACTGTTGAAAATACGTATTAAATTAATCAATAAAAAAGGTTATATTTGAGAAAAAAAAAATCTCTACAATCAGACTAAGTGATGCTCAATCATTACTGATAGGTATTTGAGTTAGATCTAATTTCCTTGTCCTTAAAATAAAAAATCGCGCCAAAAAAAAATTGTGACATCCACAGTTGTATAGATCGTGAACACCCTAAAACATCGTGACCTTAACCCAGCCACAAGATGTCAGCATCTGGTTCAGCACAGTTTGGACATGAGATTGCAACACCTGCGCACGCGCCGAGCAAGAATAGCTCGGTCCGGCGCACACCGGTTCGAGTCGGTGCGCTCGTTAGTGAGGTTGGCGGGCCAAGTAGGAAGCGACCGTCGCATTCGCAGCGGTTGCTGAATCTTGTAGTATTTATTTTAAGATGTTTTCGATTGCAAATCTAGTTACCCTGAGCGTGAATGTATCTATGTACTCATGCGAATTTTTCTATTTTATAATTTACCTTTATAATATAGACCATTGCATTTAATTTTAATGAATGGCTACTGTTTCTTTTCGATGTAAACGAAATTTAATATAATAAATAATATAAGTGTTACTTACATTTTATTTCATTAATTTATTGCTTTTAACTATTAAATCCGATTGGATACTGAAATTTACTATTTCTGAAAATGTAAACAATTGTTGTTTAGATAATTAAAGCAGTTCTCATAAACAATCTATGAAATCGTATTGAACTAGGTTTATCGTTTATGTAGGAGAGAAAGTGAGTATGTTCCAATAGAACAGGATACCTCGGATGTTGGTGATAAATAGCTTCCCCGCCCACACTGGAACACTACGTAACTAATTGTAAGGATTCGTATCAAGCTCTGATGAAATAAATTGGCGCCATCGATTTGTTGTCATATCATAATAATTGTTATTGTTACTTAGGACTGCCGGGCTTCAGCGTCCCATCTAAGAATGGTTGCTCGATCATTCGAGATGGATTCTCTCGAATGATACATGACAAAACGTAATGAAATGATATGATTGAATATGATTTACAGTAAAGCATTGATCTTTTAAATGTGTAAGATTTACAAATATAAAGCTACATTTACAATAGGATATTCCGAGGCTTATTACATTTTTCTTAATAATTCGAAGTTATAAACATCTTGATAAATGACTTTGTACATTTTCTTATAAACTACTCGTATGTGAAATTGTATAACTTTTGAGTAAGTAGTCCAATCCGTAGGGAGACACTTAATTAAATATTCCTGCTTTATCTAATAAACGAAAAATGATTTACGCTTCGTCAGATCTAATAGATTTGAAAAAATAAAATGTACGGATGAAAAATGATGTTATTTGTCGCTAAATGTAGGTACTAAGTAATAAATCAGTATGTTTATGTTACATTTTGACATGAAAATTTGTATATTAAATTAACACCTGAGAATTAATTTAGGAGAATACATAAGTTACTGATCAAGTACACCTAGATGTCGCTTCTTCATTATTAATTTTTGTTTACATTTTCGTCATGATATTAAAATCTTTTTTATTTCGTTTGAGCGCTACTTCTATCTGAATTTTTACGTTGTACTAGATGCTTGCCTTGGCTCCACTCGTGTTAAAGTTTACAGTACAATTAAAAATATAAAAGAATTATTATCCTAATGCTGACGGAGACAGATACAACAAAAATCATTAAAATCCGTCTAATCTCATCAAAGGTCTTAATAAATAGATCTGGATTAAAGGATTATTACACATATTTAATATTCGCACGACTTGTAATTAATGAATGACTTTCGTAGTATGTAGGCACATATTACTAGTGTTCATTATACACTACGTTGGTAAATACGACTTTGCAGTAGTAATAGATATTATGTATGTATTTGATTTTTTTTTATTTTACTTTTAGTTTTTGCGAATCCGTCCCTTGTCCAGTAACAGCATATATTTTCAACGGACAGTGGGTATAACATCACACTAACCCAATAACCCTGGATATAAACGGTAAAAATATTCATGTAATTGGTCGCATTATAAGAGCTGGATACGAGGAAGGAGGCCTGGCGGTATGATTGAAGCCAAGGTGACAGGATATAGGGTGTCAACAGGAAGACGGTGATTTCTGTCTCGTACGATGCTATCGGCAGATTGCTACACTGATAGGACGTGAGTATGGAGCGCTGTGGACTGTGGTATTGACGACCTCATGTGCGTGTGTTTAGTCTGAGAGCTGTGGGACATTATCGTGGAAATCTTAATTTCAGTTAGAGGTCTGAAGCTCTTGTTTTAGAAGCTTGAGGGTTGTCCGAGTGCTGTAGTATAAAATACAGTCCTGGATACTTTCATTTACAACTCTGAAACTTTTATGTTTATAATTAATAATTGGTGGAAAAGTTGCACTTTTATTGTACGTTGAATTAAAACTAATTGCATACCAAAAACAATTTACTTTCACTGCTAAAATTATTGAAATTTCAATATATTGTAAATTTTACAATGCGCTCATTAGAGATCATTGAATTTACCTTATTCGTAAAATCATTAGACAGTTCGTATTAACTTGTACTTGATTTTACGCGAGTATTAAATAGTTTTAACGGATTTTAACATTGTATTAGGATGTCAATCTCAGTAAAGTTCGTTAAAGCTGGTATTCAATTTCTATAAGTATTAAGTGATAATCATTTGAATACCGTAGGTAATCAAGGAATATTATGACAAAAACATTTAGTGAATAGCTGAAACTGTGAGCCCTAGAGATACTGTGTTAGCTGTTCTTTAGAAGTAGTATGCAAAGTTTTTTCATGGTACATATATTTTAAACAAAACATATTGTGAACTAGCTTCGGCTATCGGCTCGCGGCTTCGTAAGCGTTCTCATATTATTGATTCATGAATTACAGAACAGCTCTCATCTATACAAATTTTCATTACTAATTTAAGCCAAGTGTGTTGTCTAATTTAGCGTAAGTATCCTACTAAGATTATAAACGCGAAAGTTTGTAAGAATGTATGGATGTTTGCTACTGTTTCATGCAAAAACCTACCACTGATCCGATCTGTATGCAATTGTCTATGGTCTGGAATCTGGATTAGCGCATAGGCTATTTTTGACCTAGATATGAGAGTTACAGCTATAGTTACAGTTATATTCCAAATCGTTAAACTTGTTTATTAGCGTAGTCGTGAAAAATTAAGTAACAGTTAAGACTTTAGTTGTCGTACTATGATACGAATCGTGCCATTAAATATCAATATTTGTGAATGATAATATGTGGCTTATAAGTTTTTATAAAGTCCAAAGTTGAGTCTCTAGTTGATTAAAGCTGCCTGTATTTCTTGTAATGAGCACTACTTATCGTAATCGTCATTGTAGTCGTCTTTTTTCCAATGCAAATATCTTTAAACAGACTAAGGGTAAAAAAATAACAAAATAGTTTATGAATAATTTATTTAACATAGGAACACATTATACATATTATAAATTAAAATAATTGATATTTCACTGCATACTGATATTTCTAATGGAATAAATAGCAGTCTTTTACTGACATTGAAAATCATGTTTATGAATATCTAAAAAAAGTATTGTCGTCTTTAAAATTGCAACACAAATAAAAAGCGATATGGAAGTTATTGTTAAAAGAGGGAAACGGTCTTTATTTTGGAAAATATTACATAATTATATATTAAATCATAATTTATCTTATCAAGTATAATGAGGTAACACCATGTGTATACCTAGAATGAACCTCTCCTTGTGGTTGTGTGTTAGAGAGCACTTCATAGGGATAAGGCTGCCCATTTTGCTCTATCATTACTGTTTTTTTTTATATTTCATGTGAAAACAACATGGAAATACCAACTATTTATTAAATTGAAGTTGGCTTTTCAAATGACGCAAATGCATTATTTGTGGGTGTGTGTTGTGCATCGACCAGCCAACAACCAATAAAACAAACCTTACTGCTAAGATAACAACACAAGAAAAACCACTGAAGAGAACAGATTGTTTTGGCACGAAAATTTATCCTCCCTTATAAATTTTTTTATCGAATAAAAAACTAATTCTAATTATGATAAAACTATATTTCTAGTAAAGAGATTAATAACAATTATAGAAAATGTATGTATAAACAATGTGTTGACTCAAATATGTTATTCTAGAATATTTTACAATAATAATATTCAAATATATTATGGAATATGTAAAAATTTAATTGAATTATTACATTATCTACATATTATTGCTTCACTTGAAATGGATTACTTATATAATGTCATATTAATATATTATATTCTAAATTGTCTAGCGTCTCTACGATGGAGCTCTATTTTTAATACAAATGGAAAATTTCAATTTTGTATCAAATAAACTTAAGCAAAGACAGTACCATGTATTATATATCTATCACATTATAATATTACAATTAAAGCAAAATAACTTTTAATTATTAGTTATTTTATGAACAGTGATGAACTTTTGCGTTATTCAGGCAGTAATTTAATTCTTAAAATCCGCTAAAATCAATTCCTTTTTCTCACTGTAACCTGGTCTAAAATAAATAAAAAAAAATAATTTATGATTATAATACTTGATAATAAATACTATGTAACTCACGCAATGAATTAACCCACTTAGACCAGACTACATTTTGGTCCCAACGGAACGTAAAATGTTTCGAGATGAATCGAATAAAATGTATTAATCAAAATTTTAATAACAATGACAATTTTTTTAGACAAGGCATGTGGAACGAAACAACTGGCATTTTCTCCATTAATTACTATGTATATGCCATTGCAAAGAAAAATTTCCTCCTAAACATTGAGGTTAATTCAATGAGAAAATTAATCGGCCCTGTATATCTGTTTACGATTACGCATTATTATATGTCTATATGGAAGACCACATATTATTATCTCATTAGCAAAATGTTAAGAAATATGACAATTGACACAACTATAACAGAATCGAATTAGTTTTTTTTGAAGATTGTTTGTCCAATGTGTCTAAAAAAAAAGGAAAATAGAATATATTCGTACTTATAGCGAACCTTATTGAATACCAAAAGCTAAATAGAAAATATTCCGAAACGTTAATAACAAGGCAAAGCAAGACTAGATGAAGTTCATAGTTTGAAAATCACGTTTTACTTACAATCACAAGCCAAAAAGCCGGTCGGATGAATTTAACATGTTTTTCCTGAATCCTGCTATTCGGTAGAAAACTTGTTTAAAATTTACTTTTAACTTATGTCACATTTTATGAGGTATACTATTTAATTGCATTTTACCAAAAACTCAAAAACATATTTAATAATGTTCATTTAAGAACCGATTTTGTAATGTTCAGGAACAAGAAATACCTTACACGACAATAAAAAAACAGAATATTTCTTCCCTTATAACTCTGAAACATATTACCTCTTTCTTTTTATTATTGCATCATTATAATTGAACGATAAATATCAAATTGCAATGATCAACGTTTGCAGACATTTTATTATACTTATATGTTTATCACAAGGCAATGTTTCTTATTATTTGTACCTTAGTTATTGCTTTTTGAGGGCCAGTTATGTTATGTTATTATTATTATATAATATATTTTAATGTAGTATCAAGATTTTTAACAGATGTTTAAATTTCTCATTATATAAAGCATATAAAATGCACAACTAAAACAAGATTAAAATTGTTGAATCGATAGGTAATAAACTACATAAATTTCTAACTCTTCTTCGATGAAATGTTATTTTTGAAAAAATTTCAAATATTGGACGTCCATTGATTTGTGTCAATTTTTGTTATGTGTTACGAACTATATGTTCTATCTTGACTAAAGCAGTGAATATGTGCTTGAATTAAGATATGGGAAAGATAAGAAGCACAATGAATGTTCAATATATATATTTTTTTTTAAGAAAACTGGGTGCATATTTCAATAAATGTAGTAACAGTGTTATAGATGTGTGGCACTATTACGAAATCAATAGATATACGAAACGAAAATTTAAAATTATACGAATTACGAATATTTCATATACCATTAAAATTTTGTGTACGTTAACGTTTCTCTCTACACCATACAAGTGCATTGTATTAATATATATAAAATAGATTTTAATATAAGAAAACTTCTTGTTTAAATTTTGAAATCAAGTACAGTGCAGGGTAATAGGAAAAGTAAAAGAGTCGGAGGCGTTTAAGAGTCTCTTAGCTGATAATTTCGCCGCAGTGTCATGCGAGAACCGGTGCCGTTGTCTGAACTCTACACTAATTAAGCATATTATGTGCGAGTACGATAACTGTAGCGGGTTGTTGTTGCTGCTGGTGTGGAGCTGTGATAGAGCTATGGTAGAGCTGGTGTAGAGCTGGTGTAGAGCTGATATAGAGCTGATATAGAGCTGATATAGAGCTGATATAGAGCTGGTGTAGAGCTGGTGTAGAGCTGATATAGAGCTGGTGTAGATATGGTGTAGAGCTGTGGTAGTGCTATGGAAGAGCTGCGGCAGAGCTGGATTAGAGCCGTGGTAGAGCCGAGGTAGAACTTGGGCTAGAGCAGCGGCGTGTGCTCGCCGGTGTTGTGGTGCGCGGCGGCGGCGAGCGCGGCGTGCAGCGCGTGCGCGCGGCCCGGCGCCGGCAGCAGCGCGAGCACGCGCTCCTCCGCGCCCGCGCCCGCGCCGCACCCCTCCGCGCCCGTGTACCGCGCCACGCGCGCCATCGCCGCCGCGCTTATCTGAAACGAACACACGCATAGCTTGCCTTATAATTTCTTACTTTAAGTAGTAGCTTCCTTTGCGAGGATAAACCGATTCGTTACATAACGCGTAACGGCACCTGGCTTTGCTTTTAACTAACGGAGATATTTACACCATGACCATAAAATTTAACTTGAACATCCTTATAAAAAAATTATACTTGTATAAAAATTCGATTCCTAAGAAGAACAGTAATAAATTAAGATATAAATAAACATGTATGACAGCAATCACAACAGTGATGGTAAATATTTATTTATAACCATTTTTTTTTAATTTTACCTGATATTCATTATCCTCATCCAATGCGACGCGTGATTCAGATATCCTTGAAGGCTTCCTTTGTGACACGTGAAGCTATAAAAAATATTTACTCATTAAGAATCTTAAAAAATAAATCTAATAAGGATATTTTGTTTCAAAACTATTGTTGGTAATAATAACGCTTTTTACTTCTAGTAGCATCCTTATGTATGCACTCTATCCACAGTTATTTAATAGGCTTACCTCTATAATTTGTCCCTGGTAAGGCCCCAGCGTGCAGGACTTGAAGTCAATCATCTCTATGATACGCTCCGATTCGGGTTCCGCGATCACCAAAAACTACAAAATATTATACACTATTAAAAAAGGGATTATTATAATCGATTCACAAAATTTTCGAAAAAATTCGGACTTGAGAACCTCCTCCTTTTGTGTAAAATCGGTTGAAATACAAATATCATTATACGGAACAACAAATGGGAGTATGGTAAAGCATGGTAAAGCAAGTCAAACATATAAACACATTTAATTTATGTATGTCTCCATCTAAAATTTCAGTTGTAAACGAATAGGATAACTGCAAGTGCATCAGCCATCCAGCTAGCTTAAATCATCACTTGAGCATTAGATGTATTTGGAATTTAGAAACATTGATGTATAACTAACTTACACAGGCTTTGCCTATTTTAGTACCAGATGGCGCTGCTCATTAGGAAATTTCCCATGCGATCGGTTTCTTATACCCAAATATTTAGATTGTTTTCTGTCGAGGTGCATAGATTTCCGTGTATAAGTAGTTACCTTGAATCTATTTACGTTAAATCAACACTAGGTGGAGTTGTCTCAACCGAAACTGTTCAAAGGTTTTTATATTTGGGTGAATATTTTTTTTTATTATATACCTTGTGTGTGATAAGCAGGTGTAGCTGAACATCAGCAAGTAGCACGGAGAAGCCGGTAAACGCTGCTAATTCGGACAGGCGGAAGGCCCAACGCACGCAGTCCCGCTGCCAGCCCCCGAACTGCGCCTCCACCTCGGGCTTCGCCACCCAGCGGGGCTGTAACGTATTACATTTACGATTTATTATGCTTGTCATATCCTACTTTAGTAGCTAATAATCCAATTGGAACACACTTTTATGCACAATATAGTTATAAACACCTTCGCAATTGTCAAATTCTCTAAAAGGCTTTATGAGTATTGTATACATTATTTTAGTTGATTTTTATGCTACGATACCAATGAAATTTCTTCATCTGAACATAAGCCACGCCCACCTGTGGTACGGGATCCCAACCGGTTTGTGTGAGCAGGCCATGTCCAGCGTACGCCACCAAGTCAGCTGTAGCGCTGAGTGGCTTGGTGATAGCGCCCAGCAAGCCTCTGCGCAATGCGGCCGTCCCACTCTCCGTCTCACCCACCGCCACGCCCACAAGAGGGTGGTGGGCTAAACCACCTACTGCGCCTATATAGAGGATGACGTAAGATTTAAATACATAATCATGTTAGAAATTAAGGCGATTACGTCGAAACCATAATTTATTCCGCAATTTAAATTTCAAAATGGGTACTTATAAAATGGGAATGAGCTTAATGTCAATTCGATAAATCATACAACAAGTGTTATAGAACGTATATTTACCGAGTATGTTGATGGCAAAATTAGTTATTCCTGCAAAAAGCCCTGCCATGAGGCTCGGTGGTGGTCGCCGTCTGGAAGTGTAACATACTGAGTGAATATATTTAAACACTTTCATTGAATAGTAATTTATAATTTTTCTCGTAATCTCGAGCTATACGTACATTTTAATTGATGAAAATTAACAATAAATGGTAAAATCAGTGTCTCTGAATTCTTAAAGCATTTTAACTCTATTAAAGTCATTATTTTTATGAAACGTATGCCATGCGTTACTTTTACTGATATTTTGTAAAACATAGTTAACCAAAAGTGAAAGCATTTTTTAATCTATTACCACATGGTAATAGATTACATACATCAGTATCAGTATTTCCCACTTACAAACGAGTATACAAATTGAGTAATATTCGTGAACAGACAGTAAAAAGATACCACTCACCTGGCAGCTGCAGCGCGTCTCGCGTGCTGTTCGTCGCCCGCGAGCAGATCCAGGTTGCGTGCTAGCGAGCCTGCGCACGCGCTCAGCGAGCGGAGTAGTGCCGCCGCCGCGGCGGAGGCCACGCCCCTCAGCCCGCCGCCAGCCCCGCCCACACGTGCTGCTAGTGCACCCGGCGCACCTAGTAGCTCTAGGCCTCCAACTACCCACCCTGAGTACATAATATTCAACCGTATATAACATATAGTTTTTTTTGTAATGTAGGACGTAATTTATTTTTATTTTACTGAAATTTCGTAACAATATAAGAATAAATTAAGAAAATTAATTACGTCACTCTTAAAAATTAAAAAAGGGCTATTAACCTGACATGAATTCTATATAAATTCAATTAAGATACACTATGAGTATCCTACATACGCTGTTAGTACTTCGCAAAGCTTAAATAAAAAGCTAATTTTTATTATGAATACACATGATCTCACCAGCACCCAAGATGGCGGCGGACAAGTAGTGCACGGTGAGCGCGTGCGTCAAACGGCCCGGTGACGTCATCACATCTTGCAGCTGGAACGCGCTCAGTCGCAGCGGGCTCTGGTCCAGCGCTATGTACATCCGGACCTTATCGAAAAATAAATAGTATTTATACGCTTTTTAGAATTATTCTTAAATTACCACCTTAGTATTAAACTTTGTTATCAACGTTTTAGATAATGACAACTTTCCTCGATATGTTAACGTTATAAATAAGACAAAATATAAATAAAAATCATCAATAAAAAATGAAAACCTTATAATTAACCAAGCTATTACGTGAAAAAAATCTCGTTTAACATTTACTTTTAATACAACAGATATCCTTACCGCAGTATGCAGAGTTAGGGTCAAATCTAACGGATGTATGAGAAGTTTCCTTAGCCTCAAAGGCCTCTGTAACAAAGCCGCTTCAGCTAGCGCGATCTCACTCCCTTCATTTCCATCGACACTCCCTCTATCTCTTCCCGGGACGACCCTGGCTAGACCGACCAGCGCAGATACGTAGGCGTCTTCGATATATAATCCCAGTGGGCCTATTCGAATCTCTATTTCTGTTAATTCTAGAAAAGAAAAATGTTCTAAATAATTCTAATTTTTTTATAAAACTTGTATGTGACCTCTTTTTTATACAACCGGAAGTTTAATATTTGCGGATGAAACGTGATAAGCTAATATATTAGATATTATTGGAATTTTACTTTTATCCTATTTCATGGAGAGCAAAAAAATGTATTTTAAAATAGTCGCCTATGCCATCATATATAATATACAAATAATATTAACACATCCATTTCAATTTTCACATTTACATCACACAGAGACTCACCATTGAAGCTGTTACCACCAACGGTCCACTTATCGTTGCATGTGACCACCATCAGCCTCGCGTCCTCCACCTTCATGTCGAAGTCCTCTTCCCCCATGTTCCACAGCGGTGGCCAGGGGTCACCGTCGACGGTCTCCGCCCGGGTGGTAGCCACCACCGCGAAGTCGTACTGGCCGGTGTCGTACTGCGCATTGTCTACTTGCACGTCCACCACTGATATCGTCACTTTGGTTTTCTGAATGGAAAAACAGAGAACAATATCTACACATTACCAATTTTGAAGAAAGAAAAGATGACAATGTAGTAAATGAATTTTTATTTCTTTTCACTATGAGCTTTGCTAGCACGATGCCGGTGAATAATAAATTAAATTCTTCTAAACTCAATTTTTTATAAAGAAACAGCAGATTTAACACTTGCGTCTGCATTTTGATATAAACGACGACGTAAATACTTTTACTACTAAAAAAATAATGAATAGAAATTGAAAAATAGACTCTGGGACGTTCACGATAAGACTCAAACTCACCCTAACATTGTCCTTGAGCGAAACAGCAGCCCGCTGCAAGTACAGAGCCATTATGGGAAGGTCCTCCGCAGCGCTGGCCACGCTGATGGCGATACTGTCAATCACGCAGCGGACGCGGTCAATCTCTGACCACATATGACTGCTGTCAGACCATTCTGTCAAGTTTAATACAATTATTATTTTTTTTATTTCTGGGCATTGTGAAAATTTATTAAAGCGAATTTATTAAGCAAAAAACATATTTCTTAATGATACTTGATTAAAAATCTGCCTTATACAATTTACTTTGTACTAATCATATTACAATTTTGACTTCCAAAAAAAAAATCAAGGATTGTTATTCATGTGGATTATTCGATTACTAAACCAACCTGTATCGGTGACACCTTGCAACATTATTGACGTTTCCGACATATCAATAGTTTCATCGTGAGCCACTGTTAACGAACTGCTCTGAAGTTTGTCGAATGCGGCTGGTTGAGAGACAGATAGGAATAAAAAATTAATCTTTTACCAATAAACGGATTTTTTAATATTGTATTGGCTGAAAATATGGAACTAGTTTAAATGAGTCCTTAAACAACAGTTTCTATTTCTAATAAACCATGCTAGTATTACCCCGAAGTTTATAAAATGTATCAAATTCATATGTTTGAAAGCTTATAGCATTTTACGGACAATCACACATACGTGCTATTTTAATTTCCTCTTACCATTGATATCATTTCGCACAGCACTCGACAGCTTGGCGATCGACGAATCTTTTAAAGCGTCAATTTCAGTCATAACTACCATATTTTGTTTTTCTTTCTTCTCAGCCTAAAAAATATTATATTAATTATGAAAAGATCATGAATTGAACTATCGTCGCCTGTCTTTGAGATTTTACCAAATTACTAAACTGTGATTTAAGTAATAGTGGTTTAGTTGAATAAAAAGAAAATACAACACGAAAGACTCCTTAAACGGTATTTTATTTAATATTTCTTAATCAACAGAATTAAGCTAAATATAAGTACAATTCATGAAATCATAGAAATGATATATGCATTTACACAGCACAGATTTTTATTGTGAGGAAATTATTAGTATAAGTACAGAAAATGAACCCTACCTTTGTAACCTTAGACGGGCAAATTGATTGCGTGGTACTCGCTACTGACAGTAGCGGTTCGTCTTCGGGGTACGTTCTGCTTCTAGAGTCTTCTGGCATCACTGGAAATATTATCATTTTGTACGCGGTATGTAAAGAAATTTTTATTTTATATTATAAATGCGATCGTTTGTAGTTTTTTGATGTATATGTATATATGTACGATTGCTGCTCTATCACGCGAATACGCCAGAACGGATTTTGATGATACTCGGCGGTAGTGTAGCTTATGTACCATTATAAATCATGAGCGTTAATAATACTTGCTTCTGCCCGCCGTTTCGTGCCCGGGTGAAATCGCGTGGCACAATTAGCATGTGTTTTTTTTTGCCTATTTCCATTTTTTTTTACACTTGGTTTTTAGAAGCGGTGTTAATAAAACCGTTATCGTGACGAGTAGAAAATTACCATATTTTACATTTGCTATTACTATATATACTTACGATTATTATCAGCGGTGATGCGTTGTAAGCTCGCCTCGTCGTGTTGTACCTTCACACAAAATTTAACAATTATGACTTCTTTGTTGGTGTGGTTCGTCCTAAAGGTTCTATGAAATCATTTTTAACAAAAGGTTTTTGAAAGAGATGATTCTATGTAACTAGTTTTTTATTATATTGAATTTACAAAGAGTTGTTTGAATAAATTGAAAACAATTTCAATTATAAATAGCATCGACATTTTACTATTCGGTTTTGATCAAGGCTTTTTATATTAAATGTAAAATGAAGGTATACTTACACTTTTATAGGGCGAGAATGATTCCTTAGCTATAAACGGATCAACCAGGCGGCGGCGTATATCACTCGCCGATATATCGAACTGGGAATAGTGAATTTGCACAAATTATATTATATATAAACATACAAAAATAACAACATACATTCGTGGTAGAATAAAAATTTAATAATTAACATTACAAATTATGGACGATTAACAAAATTATCTTTAAAAACTTATCAGGCCGGTTGCACTATTTCCGATTTGTTTAGACAATATTGATAAATTACATAGGAAAGTTTATGTCAAAGTGACAAATGGGCTATTCTGGACATTATAAGCCGTTATCATTATTATATTATATCTAATTACACGAATGCGTTCAAACGACATTATCCAATACCTGATCGATGTCCTGCAATTCTATGAGCGTGGAGTGGGGGTGCGTGCGCACGCGCACCTTGATTGTAAGCCCGCCGCTCAATTGCAACAATTGTTCCCCATCCGCCACTGCCATTGGCTGACTCCAATCTGGATCTAGTTCTTCTGCCATGTATAAAATTATTGGGTTTATTTTAATATTCAATATATTGTATTATGTACACTATTATTGTGGAATGAATTGAATAATACAGGGTTTTACATTTTTTATAATAATTTACAAATAAATTAATAATTATGTATAAACATAATTTATTAAATATGTTGTTGTATATGTATTAAATACGTTAATAATGTTCGATTATTTATAACATTTTTATGCTACAGTAGTACTATTTCGAGACTGTCCAGCACGTGTCTCACCCCGGACCACGCCCACGACGAGCAGCGGCAGCGTGGGGCGGGTCTCCTCCGCGGGCGGGTAGCGCGCGCAGTATGCCGGCGTCGAGTAGTGCGCGCCCGCGTGCGCCTCCACCGCGCACCACCAGCGTGCGCCGGCGCACTCCTCCACCACCTGCGTGCGTGTTACCGGTTTTGGTCGTATATAAACAAATCTTAAGAGCCCGCGTCACTTACGAACAGTAGCTTTCTCATCAATAAAATATTTTTTTTTTAATTTTAAGTATTACTTTCGCTCTTACAAAAAACCTTAATTGTTTCTACATTTATACAGAAAATTACTTTTTTTCTAAGACTGTTTAAAATTGCTTAAAAACTGGGTTCATGTTCATATTTAATTGCGTAAAGTTTCGTACAAGATTTGTAACTTTAATTACCTAAAAATATTTACTTGTCCGTATGTGATTACCTGACTCCGATTTCGTCCCTGTTTTGGCTCCAATTCGGAACTCCCGTCGAACTGTATCGGCTGAGCGACGGCAAGAGGTTTCCCAGTCCGATTTTGTATCAGAAACTGTGGGCACGGGTCCTCAGCCACTGTTATTATCCACCTTCCTTCGTGTAGCTGTTGGCAGACTACCACCGGAACCTACGATGTAATAGATTTAAAAAGTGCCACTTAATCGCCCAAACTCCCTCAAAAACTCTTCTTTATACGCTGTCACCCAACCTACTAATAAGACCACACTTATAACCTCCTACAACATACCGAACTGCCATTATCATCCTTGAGCGCGATAGGGCGCCGAAGGGGCGAAGCCGCGAGCCGGATAGGCGCCACAGTCGTGGAGTGCGCAGCGCCCGGCAGCGTGAGGCACAGGTAGGGGCGGAGCTCCTCCGCGTGCCCGCCGCGCCACCGTCCGCGCACCCAGAAGCGACTGAGCGGTGTGCCGTGGATGCTGTAATGGGAAGTTAAATAAAATCTTGGAGAAATTTGAACCGCAATAAATTTTATCTGAATTATCAATTTGTTCTATCATTAGAGGTAGAAGTATGTTATGGATATTCAGTGATACGAAATTAAAAAAATTAAATAATGAGCCTATTTCATCTAATATGCCATTTTTTCAATTGTTATACGACCATAATAAAACAAAGGTGAAATCAAATTTTGAGTATTATATTTATACATTAAAATGAAATTTAATTACTTTAGGGTAGAATCCGCAGGATCTTAGGTAACATATGAGGATGTAAAACTTGCGAACAGGTCTTTTACTGTTTTTGCTTACCTTCCTTCATCAGTTGGATGCACAACTTTATATGTCTTCGGCTGCAACACGCAGTGGCTGTCCACCTCGTTGGGCACTGCGATAGCGGATACCTAGAACATGTTTATACACATGCAATTTCATGTACATACATTTCTATAGTTGAGGTAAAATGTGGTTGGAATATATATTAGGGATCTAGGCAATAAGGACAGTGTATTCTGAGTGTTTATATATATATAATACTATGAATATATATGACTTTTGTATGAGTATATATTTATAAGTGTTTGTATGTGTGTAAACGAATGTTTAACTTCCACTATAAGCGCTTATACCACTCACCAGAATATCGGTCTGTAGCCTATTAATGATGATGTAGGTAGAAGTAACTCCGAGAACATTTATATCTTCTTTAATTTCATAGTAAAGAGTAAGTAAGGCAACCTGTTGTTGGAAAGACCTTGATTAGACACACATTTAGACAATTGACGCCACTTTCGCATTTCATCTACCTTTTAACAGCATCGCCATCACATGAGAATAAATAAATAATGTTAAATAGATAATAAATCAAAACAAAATCAATCGATTGGAAAGGACCGATAGTCATTGGAGACATTGTGACTGTTAACAGACCCGCTGATAACAATCAAGGAGTATGTTGGAGACATCCAATGGCGAATCTGGAGACGACCAAGTGTACAGTCGGTAACATCTCATGCGGTAGTTAGAGACATCCACCAGGCTAGTCGAAAACTTCCAACGTATTAGTTGAAGAAATGCAACTGATATGGTGGTGACATCCAACTGTGCCCATTGACATGTCAGCGACATCCAATTGACGTATTACTACGCCCATCGGCCACATCCAACGTACTTGTTGGCGGAATCCAACACGTCATTGGTGACGTGTCACTGACGACATCCAACGGACATGCTAGAGACATCCACGACACCATGGCGACGTCCGATTGAGGCCTGGGCAACATCCATTGAGCTCAATGGTGACGTCCAACAGTCTAGTTGGTGACATCCAAATAACATTTTAGAGACATCCAACCGACTGGTTGTAAACATCCAAAAAGCTCGTTGGAGACATCCACCGCTCATTGGTGACATTCAACTAGCTCACGGGAACTTCCAACCGACTCACCGGGTACGTCCAATCGATAAAAAAAGAAAAAAAAAATAAAAAAATTATAACATACATATGTAAAAATATATACATATAAAAACCAAATGGAACGAGCTCACTAGCCTTGTGGTTACAGTGTATAGCGCAGGCTGCCGGTCGGTCGAGCGCGACGCGGCCGGGCGCCGGCTGCCCGTAGCGCCCCGGCTCCTCCCCGCACACCTCCAGCTGCCCGCTCACGAACGTCTCGCGGCCCATCTCCACCGACATGAAGAACGGTTTCTGCGCGCGGGAGATTCATTTCATTTTTTCAGGTTAAACAACTTGATGATAAACAATTTATTCAATAGTCTACATAGATAAAAGCAAAACACGTATAACATGTATAGCAGAATATGAAATATGCTTATTTCGTTTGGTAAACTTTAAATTTGGCATCTCATCTCGATATATATTAAGTTAATGATATATAAGTAGTCTCTTATATCCATAAATTTAAATTAGTAACCTTAAGTATAATAGTAGGTGGCGATATAGCAACACCGGGCTCCAGCTTGCAGAGTGGCGCCGCATCGTACGCCCGCAACGTGAGCGCGATGGGAGAAGCGTTGGCAAGCAAAACCACGGGACATAGTTGTAGTTCCAGCGAACAACCGCCTCCCGCACGGACGGGGTTATAGCGCACCTGGAGAAAAATATTCTTTTAACAATAGAAATTGTTTAATATTGAGGTAATACTCGAATCGTAATGCACAATTTACTCCACCAATAATTTTATAATTTGTATACGGCAAAGTCTGGGATAAAAACTAGAATAGTCTAATTTTAATGTGTAATAACTATAATCCAAAACAAAATAGCTTTTAAAAATTCTATTTAGTGTCCCTTTACTCCAAAATCTCACTCACATTAATATCACATCGAGGCTGCAATAACGCCGGTTGCCACGTTCCCGGCCAATGGCTTGTCACTACAGAGTACGGCCATGTTGTTTTTGCATCACGCGCTGAACGATTTAGCCTATCAAAATAGGATATATTAAAACTTCCAAATTAACTGCTTGTCTTTTTTTATTACACCATGATTTGATATCTGCCAATTTTTAGTGTTGTAATTTTGCAAAAACAATTGCAAGATTTGAAAATATACGTTTTCTTTCAAAATTTAATGATAATTTGAAATGCTGAATTTATGAACCAAATAACCATTTAATCCGCTCACCATTGTCGTAGAATATCTAGCAGCTCGTCCACGTTGTTCACAGCAGTGGGCTTTTCGAAAACAGATGTATCTGTGACGCCATAATGTAGCGGCACTGCGTCGCGTGTCACTGGGCAATCGATGTTTCTGGAACAATTGAGACGTCTCAGAAACATTAAAGGACAAGCATGTTTTATTTGCGATTTTTTTTGTTATTTGAGTACATATGTAAAAAACGTTTTATATGCAATGTGATGATTTTTAAACATTACTCATGTTTTAAAAATGAGAGTGAGAGTTCATTAAAAGCGACAGCTATGATATGTTTTAGAGTGGCCTAGCGTGCAAAAACAACCCAGTCACTACGATCTAAATATTTCTGAAAAATTTATCTTCCATGTGAGAGTAAGGTTAACCTAGTAAACATTTACACGGTTAGGTTAGTATACCTGTATTGGAAAGACAACGTATGCCTCGCGGATGTAGTTCCCGGTGCCGAGAGATGAGTGCTGGCTCCTCGACCCAGCGCCGTCTGCACTATTGCCGGTAACTGTGCATCTTCGAGCTCGGCTTGACTGAGTTCCGTCGATATTAATACCTGACCAAATACGAATAATTTTAGCATACAATTCATAATAAAATCAAATAAAAATATTAGCTACTATAAAGTATTACTTCAACATTATTGCATTTAACTCACATCAGTATCCAATGGTAAATGCGACGTGAGCACGTAGAACGGCCATATCGTAGCAACAATGCGTCCATCGCTGCGCGCGCGCACCACGCGACACCACACGGATATATACGGCACGTCGCCCGTATTGGGCACTGCAAATGCGATAGAGTTTAGAATAAAGCTTATAAATTGAAATTAGTTTTATGAATTCAATTAAATAAATGAAAATCTTTCAATATTTCCGTTTTAGAAACCGAAAAAATATAACGCACGTTTAGATTAGGAATCACCATCCAATTTAAGACAAAATATTATCGCTACAGTTAACGTGTAATAATTATTCATGTATAATTTTTTCATTATTGAATTGGTGGTGTGCAAAATTGCAATATGTTTATCAATTATTTAAATGAACCTTACCTTTGACTAACCAAGGAACATTTTCCTTCCGACACTCCTTCAATGGTATATCGCCAGACCAGCCAGCTTCTTGCGTATTGAATCTCACTCTATAATAATATAATTGGCTGTATAACCTATCATAATTATAATAAACCTAAAAACTAAGTGAAATCCTACTAATACTATAAATGCGAAAGTTTGTAAGGATGTGTGTGTGTTTTTTGCTCTTTCACGCAAAAACTACTGAACCGATTGCAATGAAATGGTACGTAGACAGCCGCACAACTGGAATAACATATAGGTTACTTTTTATCCCGATATTTCTACGGGATACGGACTTACGAGGGTGAAACCGCGGGGCGCAGATAGTATATCATAAAAAGTAAAAATTGAACAATTTACCTACACAATTTTATTTACACTAACCAAAGGTAATTTACGCAATTAATTTTGCATATATAACAAGCTAATTTTAATTTTTATGAAGACAGTTTTAGTTTATGAAAATATAAATTAAATTACATACTTGAGTACAGCGTCGGAATCGCTATTGCAGAGCACGCTCCAGCCAATAGTTTCTGGTTGCAATTCACCGGAGCTTATTGTCTGCCATGCGTTTTGACTGGACCGTAGAGAGCGCACCTGTGTATTTTTGTTATATTTAAAATTATAAGCAAAGCTAAAATTTTATAGTATGCTCATTTGCGAAATCTCTAACTGAGACTTAGAATTTTATGTGGATTTTGTTATTTAATATTTTGTATATGACACATTTTTAGAAACTATAAACATAAATCACTCTATAAACTTATTTTACGAGTGTTGCTATTGTGTTCCTCAATTAATTACCCCAGTAAAATGTCTTTAGCACCTATCACCTATTGATCCCCACTTAAGCTTTATATATGAGTGGTTACATCAATACATGATGCGTAATTTCCAAAATTATAACTCTCACCTTATACAAAAGGGGCAACCGCAGCATATTAACCACCAACAACCGTCCCGATAGGTACATGTTCCGCCTCGCCCCGTTCTCCGCAACGCGCACGTACAGCGACATCCCCCCACTGTAGTCTGTTAACAGACCTTCCGCGTCTTCGAGACGAACGCGCCGAGTGCCCTCACTGAATGGAATACCTGTAATTTTAAAAAGTTGTGTACATGTTTTAAAATAGGACGAGCTAAAAAATTAAAATTGTTTTAAGTTGTTGAAAAATACAATAATTCAGTAAATCTTAACAATAAATAAACGTATATACAATTTTACTCACTAGTGGACCAATGCCAGTCTGTGGAAGGACCGGCCAACGCGAATCTTAACATTTTCGGAGCTGCAGGGGAGCGCCACCTAAATTATTTTATAATTTTACAGTAAATAGCAAATATTATGTAATATTAATAATTTAATTTTTTATTTTGGCCTTTTTAACCACAAAAGAGTATGACATATATTAAGTTACATTACCTATAAGCAAGACTAACTCCCGGGCCAAGTGGTATAACCTCATCTGTGCCTTCCTGACCTATCCTCAGTGCAATTGCGCAGTTGTTGTGCACCCAAAGCGAGATGAGACCATCCAAAGACGCCTTTAGAGATTTGTGTTCAGTTCCCGTCGCACGTTTTGTACGGTTGAGAACCTATAAATAATGTGTTCAAAGTAAGAAAATATATTCACCTAATGTGCGTATGTAAATATGTGTAATCATTGTGGGGCTTCAGTGTTAACAGGTGAGTTTCTTTTGATTCCACACCATTACCACCATTTCTCATAAGATGTAATACTTAGCGACTTTAAGACCAATTCAAAAATTATATATTAAATTTATGACTTTTCTTATTTTCATTAGTATTTCACGTTTATTTTCCCGTGACTGGGTCAAAATTAGAATACCAACATTCAAAAGAAAAAGTCATTTAGTAGTCCGCGAGCGTCTACAGCGAGTACATGAGCTACTGGCGCAAAATTAAATGTATATAATAATGTTATAATGGCGATTAAAATGTCCGTGCCAATAATGATATTTAAGATGCCCCTCACCCGGTGGTACGCGGTCGCCCAGTCGTCGGCCAGCGCCCGCAGCGTGCGCACGCGCTGCAGGTGCAAGGCGGCGCGCAGGGCACTCGCGCGCAGCCGCAGCCGCGGCTCGCTCGCTACCTCCACCGAGCCCTGCGTGCGGAACTCGTCGACGAACTGCTCCATTGCGCCCGTCGAACTGTCTATTATGTCGCTCCTGTATCGCATTGACAATAAGTGAGTTAACATGTGCATACAGAAGCGGAGCAGATTATGTTTTATTGCATTATATTATACCAATTGAAGTATACTTTCTAAAATTTTTGATTACTTGTAACCATGCATTTTTACAACCAAAACAATATTACATATTTTTCGAGTAAATCGAATAGAAGTTTACACATTTAAAACAGTTTGGGATACTAAACCAAAGCAATACATACGACAATTTAGCATCAAAGATGATTTTGGCGGAACACGCAACGAGCAAATGCAGCGCCGCGTCCGTGACGCGCACGCTCAGCGTGCGGTGACTGCGGGACAGCGGGCGAGATACGTAGTATCCTTCTAGATTACTCGCTTCCCTGTTGATAATACACCTAATTACTTAGTTATACATAAATAATATAATTAAAATCAAAAACCTTAAACATAGGCTTTTATCTTAGAATCGTCTTAAATTGTGACACGATTCAGAGTACACGCATAGAAATTAATTATTAAGAATTAATCCTGGCAATCCTTAAGAGGATGATAAGACAAACTCATGGAATTATGGTATTTCATGAGTCATCCATCCATTTAGAGCGGCTTATAAACGAGTCTAAAGGAGACAGCGAAGAAAAGCGTGCTAAAAACTTAGACACATTGCTGAGCTTCTAATACAAAGGTCTTAATTATTTTTAAGAACAAAATATTTTTTTAAACTTATGCCCTCCATATCATACTAGGCTTCGCTTTATTAACGGAAATTTAATTTCATTTATAATTTTTTTTTTTATTTTCTCACCTTGCAATCTTCGGTAACGCGTTATGCACATTGAACTCGAAGCAAGCCAGGCGCAGAGCTAGTCGAAACCGCGGCAAGAGTCTCGGCGCGAAGTAGGAGTCCACTCGGAGTACACCCGATAACTGTTCGCCGGAAATCGGACTTGACTTCTGGTAGTAGTCGCACACTGGCGGCTGGTCGTACATCTGGAAGTTAAGAGTTTTGGAATACTGTTCTGGACAGTTAGGGACTTATATTTAATTTTGTCTTGAGATGACATATTAAATTTTAAGACATTATCGCAATTAATGAATAAAAATAAATAGTCATAATTTGTCGATACATATAAGTAAGTTTAAGTACAAAATTTGATGAATGCAATAACATTATCATGTATCTGATACAAACTCATAAGATTATCCACTATCAGAATGTACTCAATGAGGCTTAAGAAGATTTTACTTCAAAAAGTAAAACAAAAAGTTCTTACCATTGGATCACGACAGGGCATAAACTTCCTCATGTCGAACTCGAACGGCGGCGCATTTACATCCGAATGAGAACAAACTCTAACACGCCACATTAAAGCGAATACTGCATCTAGAAATGTATTTAACGATTATTTCAAGTTACAACTTTTATAAAGAATAAAATCTTACGATCATAAAAATTCAAATACAGTCTCTTTTCCTAAGTTTAAAGTGACATAATTTTTTTTTTAATAAGACAGTAACGTATATAGAAAAACTCCCATGAATTTCATAGGATAAAACGAATATTTTAAAAATGAAAAGAAGAAAGAATTATATCTTGTTTATTATTTTCTAAACATCGAATAAAGCTTATTAAGTGGTTATACCAGTTACCATTGGATCTAACATTGAGTTTCAATTCCCTTTGCTCGTGTATCGGCAACTTGAAGCAGGTGTGCGTTTCCCAGCGATGCAGCAGCGGACTGTATAACTCTAGCACACATTCTATTTCTTCTTCCTATGGTGTACAGAAACATCATATTTAATATAAACGTAATGTCTTTCTTTATTCACTTAACGTATAAATCAGGGTTTAATGACGTTACTACAATAAATATGTATGACTTAAATATTAAGCGATGTACAACATACGCTAACAGTATTTTGTATGCGTACAAAATACTGTTCAAATATAGTATGGCCGGCGAATCTAATCGATGTAAAGAATGTTAACAAACTTTCAGTGATTCAATACATTTTCAACTTGAGGAATTTTAATACTATAGCTTTTAAAAAAATAAAAAAAAATAGTTTAATTAGTACATATGATCTTTCTATTAATCACAACTTTTTATTTTTTTCAAAAACCCCATTATATATTTGTTCACTATAGCAGAGTTACTTGGAAGCAATCGGATTGAAGATTACATTTTTTATGTTATTTCGTTGGCTCTACTATACCAATATTCTTTTTCATACCTGTCCTGGTAGAGGGAAGGCGATTAGTCTTGTGATAGCTCTCGGGTGAGGATACCTCCACGACACGGAGTCACCTTGCAGCATTATCTGGTACGCCATGGGTAATTGACCACCAGATATAATTTTGAATGCTCCACTCCTATCGGAATTAATTAAGTTAATAGAATTGTAAAAAATACATTTGCATTGATAATTCGATATGAAATTTTACTTGTTTTATTTAAAGTAATAAAGTTTTTAGGGATAAAACAATTTACTGAGTAGGTACATTATTAAAACTTATATGAGACAAACGTATTACTATTTCTTCATTAATTATGTCTATGTCTATGTCTGTGACTATGAATGTACAATAAACAATGATAATAATGTTACCGTAAATCATCCTTATAGTAATTGTGGTCGGAGCCATCCCTGCCTTCTATAGATATGACGGAAGGTTGATGGACGCTGGCGGCTTGGTACAGCCCGGAAATGCTGCTCGCTGGTCCTGGCATGAATGTTTCGTTTTTCTCAGAACATGCTTCCTAGGTTCGAGTAAGGGAGAAAAATAAGAATAAATCTCTGAATGAATGTTTAGACGATCTGTTTGTACTTAAAATGTAGATATATCTGGATTTACTGACTTCAGAGTTTTCTCCGAGTTCCTTTAGAATTTCTCTTAACTGCGCGATCGCAGCCAGGTCTTCCGGCCTTACGTCTAGCCCCATGCGGTCTAGATCAATTGCTAGACGAATATTGGGTTCTCGCGCAACTAATCCGCCCTCTGCACGACGCCACGCTTCCCACGTTGCATCTAGCCGCATACTGCGAAATAATAATTGTATTTACGAAGTTTTCAAAATTTTATATAAGTGGTCATGATGGTCGGCCGGATCAATCACGTTTAGAATTCAATAAATCGCATTTCAAATCTTTAATATAAAATGCATTACTCGCGATACACAAATACAAGGAAAAACAATTACTGTAGATATAATATAATCATTTCCAAATACAAATATGTAAATTTAAGTATGTATAGAATTTGTATAATTGCTAGCGCATGCCATCCGTTCACTTTTTAGGCAAGAATAAGAAGCAAGTCAGAACGACTCATGTTTTGTTGATGAATGAATAGAAAAAGAAAGGTCACAGCAATCTTCTCTCTCTCTTTTTAAACATAGAACCTTTATATATTACTATTGCCACACTTCCTACGTTTCATAATTTTTAAACAAATACTTGTCAAAATTTAACGTACGGGGGACACGTACACAACTTTTTTTAGGTTATTTCATTTTACCTGTGGATATGTATCAAGCCAAAGACTGAAAAAGGGTACTTTACACCGCGACGGGACAAGTCATTCGCATGGTAATTTCCTCTAACCGCACTGGCGGATGGTAAGAGGTAGTGTAAGTGCATACCCGGCCATCATCGGCTGCAGCAGCACGTGGCGCGTGTCGGTGGGCGCGCCGGCGGTGGCCAGCAGCGCGGTGAGCAGCGCGCGACAGCACAACCGCTCCGGTTTGCTGCCGGCGGCCAACTGCGCGCTCGCGCCCTCCCACCCGCCGGCGCCCCACTCCCCGCGCACCGCCACTTGGTTCGTGTGCATCGTTATGCTGTCTATGCTGTTGCGGACTGATGGCTTCCGGTTATTTTCACTTTTTATTATATATATACATATAATAAAAAATAATATATAATAAAAAAAATAACAATGTCATATCTATAAGGGCATGTGCCCTTTTCTGTAAACTTTACTAATATATAAAGGTGAAACGTTTTTACTTGCTTGAACGTGTCTATTAAAAACTACGGTAGCGATTTAAATGAAAATTGTTTCAGAGATCGGTTGACAGCCGAAAAAGGAAATATGATAGATTTTATCCCAAAAGTTCTAAGAAAACAGGAACTATGCTATACTATGGATAAACTCGGGACTAGGTAATTTCCTTAACTACGTAGACAAAGCCGTGAGAGGAAAAGCTAAGTCATCTAGTGGCTAAGTCTATTAATATCATAATTATAAACATAATACACATTAAATCAAACAACACACAAACACCTCGTTCCTCGTTTTCAGTGCTATGATACTCAACACTATTCTAGCCGTCATTAGCACAATTGTTATGCATATCTTCTGGATTAATATAAACAGACTTTAAACAATTACTTACCCATAAATCGTCTCAGTTTGTACAGCACTGGAACTTTGGGGACGCAGCTTTGCGAGTCGTTTTTACGTTGCGGAAGATTTTTATTCACCTATTATAAAAAAAAAAAATTGTTGTTACCAACAAATACAATTTATGAACTTTTAAATAATTATTTAGCGTTAATTCAATACTATTTTAAGAACTGAGTGCAATATTTTGTTTCTGTAATATAAAGACATCACAAGACCAACCAATTTAATGATTCCTTTGAGCCGTCTCAACCTATCAGTGGACACTTCGAATAACAATGGCCGTTCTACGTCCAATTGTACTGAGCCACGTGAGTTTGAACTGCTGCCGCTGTAGTTACCTGAGAATTATATACACGATTATATACATTCGAACATTTTATAACTATCACTATCGAGAAATTCACATAATCACACCTAATTGTACAATAATGTACGAAGTTGACATTTTCTAAACATACCCTACATTCAGAAAGTTTTACTAGTGTTATGTTTGGTCCTTGATACCTAATATATTTAGATCTAGAACATGGCTCTGAATCGTGACCTAAGTTGATTAATCAGGTTCAGACATATGTTTCTTTTTCTTATGTATTTTATTAAACAAGTTTTTTTCGCCTCCTTTTGAACAAGTTAGAGATTAATGCTTTATCTAAAAAGTTACCCGGAAGACCTCACTTAAATTTTATAAGGACACCCCGTTGTTTATAATTTTAATCTGTATGTGTATTGGTTATTTATTTTTTTCTTTTATACATACATATTCTAAGGCTACTCTTCAACAAGTGCCTCCCTATCCCCTCTCCCTCCCTCCCCCCACCACTCACCGGGCGCCATCTCCAGCCGCAGCGTGGCGAGCGCGGGCGGTATGTCGGTGACGGGGTCCGGGGAGCCGCGCGCGGCGCTCACCAGCGGGCAGTGCCACTGCGCGTCCGCCAGCCCGCCGCCGAGGCCGACCCACATGTTGAATAGAGACACCTGGAAACGCGGTTTGATATCTTATCTCGACGTGATTGGAAATTTCCCGTAGAGGCTATAGGTATAGACGGGAGATTAGTGTAAATCATAAATATAAATGAACAGATAGCAATAAGAGATGGGAAGATAAATAAAGATGAGAGGATGGGTGATAATAAATATTTACATTAACTCAATAATGTCTAGAAAGTTGCCATATAAATTATTTACTATGTAAGGAAGTGCTAATCTATGATAACGAGTACTATTTTAAATACCTGTATATTTCTGTTAGCCTTCCTTCGCCAATAATACAGGTTCGGCTGATGCAATGTCACATGTAACAGCGGTAAATTTCCCTCCGTTTTGCGAGCTAACGGTAGAACATTCTGGAATAAATTACAAATATAAACTGATTTTATTGCTATTATAAACTAAAAAATAAATAAATTATTACAATTATCTCGAAATACTTACATAGTTTCCTGAATAATTTATCATGCAGGTTGATTGATCATGTGGTACTAAACCTTATCAAAATTTGGTTAAATTTTTTGTAAACCAAAGACAAGTTGTATATGTTGATCATTTTAACTTACGGCTAAATCAATTTTGCGTTGAGCGAGATCTGCGTGACGGATTGTATCTGTGAGACTTCTACTGGCGGTCGCTGAGCTTTGCGCATCCTCCCGTTTGGCCTCTCTGCTCTCGTCTATTACAACCTAGGAATTTCACATGATAAATAATAATGTCGGCAATTTGTGCATACAGAAATGTTACAATCCTATACCACTATAATATTATAAATGCGAAAGTTTTTAAGGATGTGTGTGTTTGTTGCTCTTTCACGCAAAAACCACTGAACCGATTGCAATGAAATTTGGTACGTAGACAGCAACAAACAACTGAAATAAAATATAGGCAACTTTTTATATATTCCCGATATTCCTACGGGATACGGACTAGCATCTAGTGTATAATACTCGCGAATAATAATACAACGAAAAATACTAAGCAAACATTCAAACACTGAATTTGTTTTTTAAATAATTAAAATGTTTGATGTATTGCAAATAATTAAGTTTAAGTTAATGAGCATAATCGAAAAATTATTAAACTTTTAATAAATTATTCAATTAATTAATTATTGTTTATTTTTGTTTTAATGCAGAAATTACTCAAAATCAAATATTACCATTTCAAATCTTGAAGGTAATTAATTAATTAAATTATTTCCATCAAGATTAATTTTTACTTCAGGTGCCAAAATTATAATTTACCAAAGTTCGATTTGACAAATAATGTATGAAATGAATTTCTTGTATAATCCACAAATATAATTTAGATGAAATAAGTGTAAATGAACTAATCTAAATGTGTTGTGATGTGGTTAAATATATCATAAGCATAAAAATATATCTAATTCTACAATAATGCGTGCGCTTGCGCGCGTAACGTATACTGCTCTCTTGAATAATAAATGATTAATTAAAAATAATAAAAAATTCCTATTAAAAGCTTTTGATAACACTAAAAATTTTTTTTTCAAAACTTTCACGTTAGTTATAGGTATTTATAGGATTCATGAAATAATATCATAGAATCGCTAATAGTATTCGATGAGAACAGGAAACTTGTATAGTTTTATTTCGTTTTACTCTAGCGACAATTAAAAATATAATGCATGTTTCCATTTTAGTCGCCTTGACAAAAATTTTAATGAAAACTGTCCGATTCAAGTGTGTCAAAATCTGGAGTTAAAAGGATGAATATAAATGTAATATAAAGGCTAATAAAAAGGGTGTTAAATACAGATTACTCAATTTACACAAATTCAAAAACATTTCACATCGCTATTATTGGTAGTTTTCCTATCAAATACACACACTACCTTAATCACAGGCTCGTCCGCTGCTTCCCGGGCCGGCGGGCGATACGTCCCGGGGCTGCGGAGGAGCGACAGTTCCGGGGCGCCCGTGTCGTTCGCGTACAGAGATACCTCTATCACGCCCATGGTCACGAACAGCTCTAGATAATCTGACGCTTTGGCGCTGAAAGGAACGGTGTATGGATATTTTTTTTTTTATAATAATCTATACTAATATTATAAAGTTAAAGAATTTTTGTTTGTTTGGTCGAACGCGCCAATCTCAAGAATTCAGTGTTAGATAGGACGATTTTATTGAGGACGGCTTTAGGCTATATAACATCAGGTACACTACTACGTACGTGGGTGGCCGCGGGGCACAGCTAATAATAATATGACAAATTATGAAATTATTACTTTTAACTACAAACTAAAACACTTTCAATTTGGTAGAATTAGACGAAATTTAAATGAGACCACACTGGAGGCATCATTTTTAACAACAACTGATAAATAAAAATCATCTTAATCGGTTCACCCCGTAGAAGCTTCCGAGGTAACAAACCTTAAAAAAACACAATCGAATTGAGAACCTCCTCGTTTTGTTGACTCGAGATAACCCGAAAATATCCTAACATATTATTGTTATACTATTAAGATGACCTTAATTATGGTTGGAAATGGATATTTGTCAGTTTACAATTTCCTTCATTTTTTAATGAGAGAGTATGAAACCTAACACAAACATCAAAGTGACAAATATAAGACCAATATTCGATTGACAAAAATAACCAAACATCGTTATTAAACACTTAAACTCACTTGTAATCGGTAAATGCAATGGAGACGGATTTCTTCAAAGGCGCAGATGGTTCCCTTCGACCGAATTTATATGTGGATTGCGAAGTCGCTGTATCGATTCCCGAGTCGGCCATCAAACCGCGACTTAATTCTGGAGCACTTTTGGTCGTTTCTATATATTTTAAAATGATTTTACATTTGATTTCATGAAAGTGAATATATTAGTTAATTTCCTTCGATTATTATTAATAACTAGGTACATAAACAGTGTTTTAACCGGAGGACATTAATTCATGCTGATAAGGTTGAATATACTTTGGTTCATATTCACCAGAGCTACATACGTTACTTTTGATACGTTTTGTGAATACACCTTATTTTATTCGAATAAGGGTGATTTTACTTTAACACATCTATCGAACAACTAGAATTTTGACAATCGCAGTTTAGAACAGTAGGTTTGTTTCTGGATCGGATTGAGTACTTAGTTAGTTTTAATAATTGAAGTTAATTGCATACCTTAATTTTGCTATACTTTCGAGAAATTGACAACGTGAAAGAATTGAATTTCATTTCAAAAATTTTAATGCTATGATAAAAATCATTAATTTCCATAATTATTCGTCTTTTCTGCTTACCTTCAGATATAGTGGCGTCGCTATCGGTGGGCGAGATATCTGGACTCATTTGGTCCATGATAAGTTCTACATACGGGCATACACTATCCTCTATTAGCGCGGCCGAACTGTCTCTACAAAAGTCATAATTGTATTTACTTTCGAAGCCTAAATTTTTTATAAAATGAATATGAATTTCAATTCATTTAAAACGAATTAACGAAAGATCTGTATCTATTTACTAATTGAACTCAAGTGTTATTACTGTCATTTATTTCTTATACGATACTTTTTGCCAGTTCTTAATAACTAAACCATAAAAATATATGTTTAAAAAGGAACTTTAAATGTCTGTATTTTTTTACTCTTT